>NC_051178.1:157094112-157138078 GCF_013339695.2 Rhipicephalus sanguineus | reverse complement strand
GTGCACGGCAACGCGTTGCGATTGCAGACGTTATTTATGCCGTCGAGTTTGTTGTGTGCCGACGTGTTCCCACGACATTATACTGGGCTGGGACTTTCTCTGCACTCATCATGCTGTCATCGACTGCGCCGTGCCGAAGTCGAGTTCTCGCCGTTGTGTGCATCTGCTGCGGTCGACTCGCCACTTCACTGCAAAAGTTTGGTGGCTGCCGACACACCGATACCCCCTTTCTCATCCGCGCTAGTACCGCTTTCCTGCGACATCTCTACTGGCTCACCTGTTTTTTTACGCCTTCTGAAACCGCTGTCCGGCGCAAGTGCTTCCTGATTCCTTTCGCCGTTCTCACTATTCACGATGGATCAAGTGCAATTTATGTCTCTAATCCGTTTCCCTCGCCTTCCAAATTACTGCGCGGAGAGTGGCTAGGCCTTGCAGATGACATAGATCCCTTGTGTGCACATGTCGTTCTGATCACTCGAACCCGCTTCATATCGACGCCGTTGATTGCTCCACGTTACCCTCTCAGCCATCGTTCACCGAAGCACTTTCGCGATGCATCGACAGCAACCTTACGGCCCAGCAGCGCCGACATCATCGCCCTCCTCGAGCGCTTCCGCACAAGCTTCGACCACCAGCAACCAACTTTGGGCCGTGCTTCCACTGTATGTCATCAAATCGACACTGGCATTCACGCACCTTTACGTCAGCGTCCGTATCGTGTGTCGGCATCTGAACGCCGTGTCATCGCAGAACAAGTTGACGACATGCTGAAGCGCGGCGTTATTGAGCCCTAACAGCCCATGGGCCTCGCCGGTTGTTCTAGTAAAGAAAAAAGATGGCTCAATAAGATTTTGCGTCGACTACCGCCGGTTGAACAAGATCACACGCAAAGATGTTACCCGTTACCTCGCATAGACGATGCGCTCGACTGCTTACAACGGCGAGTTCTTCTCGTCGCTAGACCTGCGCTCCGGTTATTGGCAGGTTCCGATGGCCGAGGCTGATCGTCCAAAAACGGCTTTCGTTACCCCCGATGGTTTATACGAATTTAACGTCATGCCATTCGGGCTATGCAATGCGCCTGCCACCTTCGAGCGCATGATCGACAACATCCTCCGTGGCCTGAAATGGCAAACCTGCCTGTGCTATTTAGACGACATTGTCATATTTTCCCGTGACTTTTCAACACATCTTCAGCGCCTCGAAACCGTGCTGACTTGCCTCAGTTCCGCCGGTCTACAGCTCAATTTAAAGAAGTGCTGCTTTGGCGCCCGACAACTCCTAATTTTGGGCCATGTCGTCTCTAGAGATGGTGTTCGTCCGGATCCGACGAAACTTCGTGCCGTTGCCGAGTTCCCTAAGCCAAATACGATGAAAGAACTTCGCAGCTTCCTCGGCCTATGTTCCTATTTTCGTCGTTTTATCCGCAACTTTGCCTCCATCATATCGCCCTTGACTGAACTTCTTCGCGGCAACCGCGATCTTTCGGGATGGTCATCGGCGTGTGATGATGCATTTACCACACTCCGTCGCCTTCTTACATCACCTCCAATATTGCGACATTTTGATCCACTTGCTCCGACAGAAATCCACACGGACGCTAGCGGTATCGGTCTCGGTGCTGTGCTCGCCCAGCGTAAGCCTGGATTTGATGAGTACGTCGTCTTCTGCGCCAGCCGTGCGCTCACAAAAGCGGAAGCCAACTATTCCGTTACAGAAAAAGAGTGTCTGGCCATTATATGGGCAATAGGCAAATTCCGACCCTATCTCTACGGGCGCCCATTTAGCGTGGTTACAGACCACCATGCATTATGTTGGCTTTCCTCTTTAAAAGATCCTTCCGGCCGGCTCGCCCGTTGGGCACTCCGGCTCCAGGAGTACGACATTCACGTCATTTACCGATCTGGCCGAAGACATTCCGACGCAGATGCTCTGTCCCGATCACCCCTACCATCTAGTGACGAGTCGCCGCCTCCGCCTACACACGACGTATCTGCACTTGGTGTCAACGACATGTTTCTGGAGCAAAGGAAGGATCCCTGGGTTGCTTCAATTCTTAACTTGTTGCGTCGGCCTCCCTCGCAACCCATCCCTAGAGGTATGCGCCGTCAAATACAGCACTTCGTTATCCGGGATGGTTTGCTATACCGACGAAATTATCTCCCTGAAGGACGCCGATGGCTCCTGGTTATTCCCACACATCTCGCTCGGACATATGCGCCTCCTTTCACGCCGACCCACATTGCGCGCATGCGGGAGTGTTAAAAACTTACACCCGCCTATCACAACGCTTTACTGGCGCGGAATGTATCGGTTCGTTCGCCGCTACGTCCGTTCCTGTATTGCTTGCCAGCGCCGGAAGAATCAGCTTCCCGTTCTCCAGCTCCACTACAGCCCTTGCCTTGTCCTGCCAGACCATTCGACCGTGTTGGTATAGATCTCTACGGACCTCTTCCAATCACACCTGCTGGAAATCGCTGGATAATCGTCGCCATTGATCACCTTACGCGGTATGCAGAAACTTCACCGTGCCATCTGCATCGGCAAGTGACGTCGGTTCTTTCCTATTGCATCGAATCATTCTACGTCATGGTGCACCGCGTGAGCTGCTCAGCGACTGAGGACGCGTGTTTTTGTCCTGCACGCTAGACACCATCCTCCCTTACCGCCCTGATGTGGCTGAGTCGACGACGGTGTCACAAGCTGCTAAATACGCGGAAGAGTGTCGCCAGCTTGCCCGCTCCCTCACTACTGCTGACCAGCAACGCCAGAAACACCATCGCGATAGCTCGACGCCTCCGGCTCTTATGCCCCTGATCAACTTGTATGGCTTTGGATCCCATCAACCAGCCTGGTCTGTCAACGAAACTTCTCTCCAAGTATCACGGCCCTTACCGTGTGGTCAAACAAACATCACCTGTGAATTACGTAGTGGAGCCGCTTGCGCAGTCCTCTGATCAACGACGCCGTGGACGTGAGACTGTTCAATAGACCGCCTGAAACCGTATTACGACCCCCGTTCAGTCCTGCCGCCGACTGAAGTCGCCAGGATGGCTCTTTCCGGAGGGAAGAAAATGTAGTGAAGAAGATGAGTGCTACTCGAAAAGGCAGAGGGTACCACTCAGGTGGAAAAGAAGAAGACGTTTGGTTGTCTCGGCGCTTAGGCTGGTTCCGCCATTAGCACGTAACTTGTCTTAACTGTTCCTCTGTTTTATAAACCAGTGCTACTCCTAAACGCCTTATTTTAATATTTTTTTTCTAAAAGTAAGCCTTCTTTGTTATACTGCGCCAAATTTGGGATTTCGTGCTAAAAAATTCAGTTTTTTTTTCGTAACCTGCTTCAAATTTGGATTTTTGTGCTCCAAAAGCAAGGTTTTGCTGCTCCGAAAATTGCTCCGAATCATGTTTCGGATGTTGCACCCCTGATTGTCGTGTTGTGCATGCCCTTTAAAGTGGTAGGAAAGCTTTTTGTAAAGAGTTGACGAACCAGTCTTCATATCTACAATGCTGTCACTTTAAAGAAAGGGCTGGCAGGCAGACAAGAACGAGCAATACATATACACTAATCAGTGTCTTCATCTGTGGCTTCCTTATGTGCCATGAAAGTGATGCTCATTTGTTCATCATTTAGTCTGTGTCTTTGTAGGGTGGCGAACCAAAATTGTATGCATGTGAAGTGCACTGTGGACAGTTGTGCAAATGATCACCAAGGACGAGTGGGAAACAGTTGTGGGTATTTCGTGAGCTTATGTCACAGCGCAACTAGTGTTAAGTGCCCAGTACAAAAAAAAGAATGGGGTGCGCTCCATATATGTGGCATTGAAATGCAGCAAATGTGAAGAACATTACTAAAGGTGCACATAGAAATGTGAGCATTGTCTCCTATTCACTTCTTAGGAAGCTATAACGTGAGACTTAAAAGTGCATGGATATTGGCAAAAAGAAATCCAAGTGTATGAAAGTTTGGTTTCAATGCAATGAAGATACGCTGCATTAACTCTTTTGTACTCTTCCATGGGAGGTAAGTATTCTTGGTTCCCGAAATATCGTCGTATTCTGTTTTTCACAGAAACGATCCTTATTGTCAGCACAATGGCATTCTTATGGTTCTTGGTTATGACACAGCTAAGCTTCTTATACAAAAACTTGGAGGACGCTTGAGCTTCGCTGTCAAGAGTAGAACGTGATAGCGTAATCGGGCCCCGTTCTCATCGCCTTCTCAATTGCTAGCCTGGCTTAGGTTCTTGGTGCATGCCTCAACCGTGCCGTAAGGAAACGAACGAGTGTGCGCGTAACATAGTCCGTTTCAAACTATCCTAGAATGCCTATTGCAAGTATAGTAGTTAAGTGCCCACCATGCCATAATTCTTCCTTTTGCGAATCAGCGAAGGGCCCACTACCGTCCGTAAGGCAACACGCGAACCGACGCAGCAGCTCACTTTGTTGATGCTTTTGCAGCTGATAATGATTAAATATGTGTGAGCGCTTTGTAATGGGTGGGCATTTAAAACATCCACTCGTTGCGCAATTCACGTTTTGACGCCTGGCGCGATTCTACGCTTCTGTCACAAAATATTACATGCGTTAAGGAAACTCCTTCCACTACATGACATTCATATAGTGATTTCTTTTCGAAGCAGTTCCAAGCATTGGCGTGGCTCTGTGGTAGAATACCTTCTTGTCACGTAGAAGGCCTAGGTTCGATGCTCACTCGAACCAAAGATCTTTATTATTTAATTTATTTGCATCCTTCTCGATTTTTCGGTCACGGACAAGGTGATGATTTTTTGCTCGCAACCAACGACGCCGACACCGACGCCGGAATTTCTGCGAAACGAGCTCTTTAACGATATCGCGTTAAAAGTTAATCATAAGTTTAATTGCCACACGTAATTGTGCCTCTGTGTAGAAATATTTCTGAGCAGCAGCAGCGTTGCCAATTCCTGGCTTCACTGCCAATACGTGCGTAAACAATAAAGTTGTGAAGAAACCATACTACTTGAAAACGGCAAGTATACTTAGGTTGCACTTGCTGTTTTATTGCGTACTTCCATGCACAAAAGACCGTTAACCAGCACATCTTTACAGTAGTATAGATCACTTTACATATAAACCGGTTGTTGTCTACAGTGGCGCAAGTGCAGGCGTGGAAGACGGCCTTCAAATCTTGAGTGCTTCGAAGCTCTCGCCACAGCACATGTATCTGTCTCGAAAGAGCTACAATAATTCGTGTTCAGCGACCAACTCTTCCCACAACTATAGGCTGTGCGTAGTTTTGAAGCGGCTCTTTCAAAAGAATAAAATAAGTTCATCACCGTAACTTCTGGGAGAACACCTCAACAGCGCTGCATCGAGCCAACATGAGGGAGGTTATATGAGGCAGATAGATTAACCGATCGAGTGTGTGCAAGTGCCTTGGTGTCTTTGTGTCGGTAGTACTACTAAAACGGGTGAAAGCACCAAAGAAGGCCATTCGCTCTAAATGTGCGATAACGATCTTGTTAGATTAAAAGACACATTTATAAAGAACTTAGGCGGTCTAATTTAATCCGAAGCCCCCGATTACGGCGTCCGGCATAGTCGTTGTGTTGCTTAATCCGAACTGTTAATCCTTGTCTCTGTGAACCCCTAATTTGAATGCGTGTGTTCGTGTAGCTGTCGATCACTTAAGTGGTACAGCCCTCAGTTGGGTACATGATGACACACTAGCGTCATAAACGCCCGTGGGGCCTCAGTGTCACAGCTATGGGCGTTAGATCTTCGCGTAGCGTGCGGACACTGAATGCCTAAATGGTCTAGTCGGATCAATACCTTGATCTGATTCTGTGGGACCCAACACTTTGAAAACACGGTTTAAAAAAAAAACGCGCACCATGTGTAGGTGGCCGCCTTAAACGCACGAGTCATCACTCCGCTGCGTGCAGGCCGCAATCGGTCCAGCTATGAAGGACTCCCTCTATTTTGCCGTCTTAAATCACGTCATGTAAGCACGATAGCCCTTTGCCTTCGCGCCAGTGATGGGGCGATTACTGCAGAACGAAAGCTTGCGAACGGCGATTGTTAATGCGTCCCATTCATTTTGCCGCTATCGGACACCCTTGCCAAACTTCACCGTGAAGAGTTGGCACAGTGACGGGAAAAGTTAGTGGTCACAGAGTTGTAAAATCTTGCCATTGCGCGCTAAGCACCATGCTTGCTGTTTTAATTAGCAAGCGAATGTTTTCTGCAACATTGCGGATAAAGCTATTGACGTTACTTTTTGCAAATATTTAACATATTGATTTCTCTACTAATGATTCATCTTTTGGGCAAGACAGATTCTTTTTTTTAAGTTCTGGATAGTTTAGAGTACGCAAGTAGTTCCCATTGTGTAGGTAGGAAGAAACGAATGAAGCGTGCTTCTTCGCATAAAGACGCTTAATGCGGAGAAACCAGTTTCGGCTAAGCATGCCAGCTGGTGCGGATATTGATGTATTCATCGCAGGTACTATTCACGAATGTAAACGCCCATGCTGAGTTATTGACGCTCATTGATTTTGTAACTTCGTAGATTAAGGACGAAATCCCCTAGTTAGCCATCGTAACGGAAAAACATAGACAAGCGAAGTGCATTTTCCTGCGTAAAGGCCCTTATTACGAAGAAGCCGGATTTATGGCTAAGCATGGAGGTACAGATTTTTTAAAATCTAGATCGCAAGGGCTTTTCACGAACGCATTGTCAAAGAGAGACATGTAAAGCGTGCTTATCCCCATGAAGGTACCTACTGTGGAGAAACCAGATTTTTCGCTAAGAATGCAGATCATAATAACAGTTTGTGTGGCTCTACGTGCCAAAACCACGATATGATTATGAGGCACGCTGCAGGTGAGGGCTCCGGAAATTTCTACCATCGGGTGTTATTTATTGTGCACTGCATACACGCGCCTATACTGTGCGATGTCCGTGCATATACAAAGTCTAGATCGTAAGGTGAATTCACGAATGCAAACGTCCATGCTGACTCATTGACGCTGAATGTTTTTGTAACGTTGTAGTCTCAGGACGAAAGTGTAACATCGTTCCATCGCATTGTCAAATAGAGAGACCCGTAAAGCGTGCTTACCCGCATAAAGACCCTTATTGCGGAGAAGCCAGACATTTTGCTACGCATGCAGATGCAGCTATTGCACTCTAGATCATAAGGTCAATTCACAAATGCAAACGTCCATGCTGACTCATTGACGCTGAATGTTTTTTGGAACGTTGTAGTCTAAGGACGAAAGTCTACCATTGTTCCATCGCATTGTCAAATAGACCCGCAAAGCGTGCTTACCCGCATAAAGACCCTTTTTGCGGAGAAGCCATACTTTTTGCTACGCATGCAGATGCAGCTATTGCAATCTAGATCATAAGGTCAATTCACAAATGCAAACGTACATGCTGACTCATTGACACTGAATGTTTTTTTGGAACGTTGTCGTCTAAAGACGAAAGTGTACAATTGTTCCATCGCACTGTCAAATAGAGAGACCCGTAAAGCGTGCTTACCCGCATAAAGACCCTTATTGCGGAGAAGCCAGACATTTTGCTGCTCATGCAGGTGCAGCTATTGCAATCTAGATCATAAGGTAAATTCACAAATGCAAACGTCCATGCTGACTCATTGGCGCTGAATGTTTTTTGAACGTTGTAGTCTAAGGATGAAAGTCTACCATTGTTCCATCGCATTGTCAAATAGAGAGACCCGTAAAGCGTGCTTACCCGCATAAAGACCCTTTTTGCGGAGAAGCCAGACTTTTTGCTACGCATGCAGATGCAGCTATTGCAATCTAGATCATAAGGTCAATTCACAAATGCAAACGTCCATGCTGACTCATTGACGCTGAATGTTTTTTTGGAACGTTGTCGTCTAAGGACGAAAGTGTACAATTGTTCCATCGCACTGTCAAATAGAGAGACCCGTAAAGCGTGCTTACCCGCATAAAGACCCTTTTTGCGGAGAAGCCAGACTTTTTGCTACGCATGCAGATGCAGCTATCGCAGTCTAGATCATAAGGTCAATTCACAAATGCAAACGTCCATGCTGACTCATTGACGCTGAATGTTTTTGGAACGTTGTAGTCTAAGGACGAAAGTGTACCATTGTTCCATCGCATTGTCAAATAGAGAGACCCGTAAAGCGTGCTTAACCGCATAACGACCCTTTTTGCAGAGAAGCCAGACTTTTAGCTACGCATGCAGATGTAGCTATTGCAGTCTAGATCATAAGGTCAATTCACAAATGCAAACGTCCATGCTGACTCATTGACGCTGAATGTTTTTGGAACGTTGTAGCATAAGGACGAAAGTGTACCATTGTGCCATCGCATTGTCAAAAAGAGAGACCTGTAAAGCGTGCTTACCCGCATAAAGACCGTTATTGCGGAGAAGCCAGACATTTTGTACGAAAAGAGCCCTTGAAAATTTCCACTTCTTTCCTTCATTCATAGCGAGGATCTCGTGCTGGCAGACTTGATGCTTTCAGGTAGAATGCGAGGGATTATTGGTCAGCTGCCAGCTCGTAATAAGTTCACATGCTACGTGACGCCAACAGGCGGAAAAAGAGTGTTCGACACTCGCCGTCATGGCTACTGGCGGCGCTGACTGACGCTTCCACGTTTAAATACACATATATACCCCATAAAGTGGACGGGGGGATGGCCGCCGCGGTAGCTCAGTTGGTAGAGCATCGGACGCTTTATTCGAAGGTCGCAGGTTCGGTCCCTGCCCGCGGCAAGCTGTCTTTTCATCTACTTTTCTTTCTTCACATATACATTACATATACTACTAATAACGTCCCCTATATTTTCCATGGCATTATTGTCTGTTAGTGCTCATTAATATTGTGTATACCAAAGAAAAACGAGCCCTTCAAAGTTTCCACTTCTTTCCTGCAGTCAGCTGCAGTTCTTTATCAGCAATAGCGAGATGGGAGTGCCGACATTTAGCGGGACAGAAGTGTAGATAGCTGGGCCAGTTGGTATGGATCCATGGAAGTAAGCAGCGCGAAAAGCAAGACGAACATGTGTGCGTCGTCTTGCTTATCGCGTTGCTTACTTCCGTGGATTTAGCGGGACGGCGGCGCCCTTCCCACTTTTTTTTCCGACCGCGGCCGCCACGAATAGCCTTGCCTCGGGTTTAAGGATATTTGCCACGCGTTCGCGTGTTCCCAGTCATGCCGCTCACGATAGTACATGTCAGGTTCCTACAATAATTCGGGTGTCGTTCATTCTCCGGAGCTGGCCGCGTAGAAAGTTAATAATTTCTTGATTTTACGTGCCAAAACCACGATATTGTAACGACGTGGGATCGACGAGGACACGGAGAACGACAAGCAAACACGCTTTATCATTCAGAGAAAACTGCAACGTCTTCTCCGTCTCGCGATGGGCCAAGAACACCCGCGTTGCTTCGTTGCCGTCACCACTGGCACATGCGCGCGGCATTATTCCCCCTTTAAAAAGAAACATCGCTCCGATGTTAAACGTTCAGAAAGCAAGGTCAAAAAAAAAAAAAAAGAAACTGCGCAGTTAGTCACTGCAAGTATGGCTTCATCCGAAGCACGTGAACAATTTCTGGCGAGTGTTTTCGGCGCTCCGAACACTGAGAGCCGTCTGGAACAACCTCGTAGTTGACGTCACTGATGCGTCGGAGAACTGCGTAAGGTTCGAAGTATCTTCGCAATAGCTTTTCGGAGAGCCCACGCCGACGAATAGGTGTCCAGACCCACACTTTGTCGCCCACGTTGTATGTGATGGGTCTGTGTCGAAGATTGTACTGTCTGGCGTCATAGCCTTGTTGTTCGTTGATTCGCAACCGGGCAAGTTGTCTAGCTTCTTCTGCTCGCTGTGTAAACTCTTCAGCGTCCATCTCATTGCCATCATTTCGTGAGGGAGCATTGCGTCTAATGTTGAAATGACTTCACGGCCGTAAACGAGACTGAATAATAATAATATCTGGGGTTTAACGTCCCAATAAACGAGACTGAAGGGTGTCTTCCGAGTGGTCTCCTGACGAGCCGTGTTGTACGCGAACGTGACGTAGGGTAGAATGTCGTCCCAGTTCTTGTGCTCTACATCTACGTACATGCTTATCATGTCAGCCAGGGTCCTATTGAGACGTTCAGTCAACCCGTTGGTCTGGGGATGATACGCCGTTGTTTTCCTGTGAGCGGTACCACTTAGTCGAAAAACATTAGTCGAAAAGATTATGAGGCGCATCGTATTGCTGGGCTCCGGAAATTTCGACCACCTGGGTTCGTTAACGTGCGCCTGAATACAAGTACGCAGGCCTCTAGCATTTCGCCTCCACCGAAATGCGACCGCCGCGGCCGGGATTTGAACCCGTGACTTTCAGGTCAACAGCCGAGCACCGTAACCACTGTACAACCGCAGCGGCGCCTATAAAGCTTCGTGCCCTTGTATTATTGGAACACTATGTGCAGTGCATTTCTCTAGGTTTGCCCAGGTTCACATCAGAAGTAGTCTTCTATAGCTGGAAGCGCGAGTGATTTCGATAATAGAGAGTTCTAGAATAGTGTACCCAAAGCTTTGCGTTAGCGTTCGTCGCCACTGCGCATGCGGCGTACGCTATAGCCGCGTTATGTTCCGGAAATAGCGTATCGCACCAACGAACGCTATCTCTGCGTACCTTTTTTTAAAAGTGCCTAATGGCGAGATTTATACTGCCAACGTTTCGTAACTTTTTGCGGCTGCGTGAATGTGGTTGTAGAAGACACCGTACAACACTTATTTTGAATCTCCATTGGCCCAGTTTTTGTACGGCACACGTAGTTCTTGCGAAAACGTTGCTCGGGCCATTCCGTGTAAATACTTCTGACGTGCTCGACGGTCGTTGTCGATTGTTTTTGCACGCTTTATTTTGCATCTTTCTGCACTGTGGGCTGTTCTTTGTACAACGAAACCTCTGCGCGTGATATGCTTCGTCGCTTAAGGGGACACCAAAAGATCAACCCGGGCACCTTACGACAACCAGTGCTACTTAGACTGATAGGTTGCCCTTACAGTATCACAATGTAACGAAGAACTTAGGTGGTTTAGATTAAAAAAAAAGTAACCACAGTTTCACCGCACGGGCGAAGTAATGAATGCGATAGCAACAAATTGTAATTTTATGCGAAGTAAGGCTGGCAGCAAACTCTTTTGGATCCGATCTCGCGTAACTCTACAAAACGCTAGTGTAAGAGAATACGGCCGCTCCAGGGAGAGAAGTGGTTTTCGTGCAGTCTCTTCGTGTTGAGAGCACAGTGCGTACAATGGTATGCGAGCCGTTTGCTGATGCCTGCCGAGATAGCGCGCGCGCGCATATGATTGTTATCGCAATAAAAAATCACCACCCAAGCTCTCCGTACACATGGTTAACCAGCGTAACTGAAACGTGCGACCCCGGTGTTTATTACTGGATTAGTCCGAACAGTTCATTAAAGCCCTCCTCAATTATTGATTACGTCCATCCAGAAATCTTAACTGGCGTTTGCCAACTAAGATTTATGTGGGATTTCTGTGTGAGTACTGAGTAGTACGTAGAAGGAGGATTTGCCCCATTTCTGTGGCACATGCGTTTTTTTTTTTTGCCCGTACTTCATTCTTAAGTGGACAAATGGTGAGTAGTGGGTCTTGCCCAATTTCTCTGGGCCATACGAGCTATGAATTTTTGCGTACATAGGACGGATAAATCTTGGTTCGGTCTATCCATGTACAGCTTTGCGGTAAAAAACAGTTATTTAACATGACCTAACTTGTCAAAAATACCTGCTCTCAAGCTTGCTTTCAAGCTCTCAAGCAAATCAAGGATACTTGCTTTATCTCTTGAGTTGGTTGGCTGGTTGGTTCCTAGAGGAATGGCTCAACCCACCACGGGGGATCGGCCATGAATCTTGCGGCAGTACGATTTCTAAAAAAAAAGATAATCCTAGAAAAATCATTTTTAGGCAAACGAAATTATTAGTTGTGTTTACGGTTTCTGTATTGAATGCTCAAGTAAAAAAGAGAGAGAGAGAGAGAGTTAAATAAAAGAATTAAATAAATAAGTAAAGAGAAATGAAATGTCGCCTGTAGTTTTCCTCTTATCTTCCTCTTCAACAGCGGGCGTATACGATGCCATGGCGGGCGGCGAAGGCACCTGTTATCATAGCACATATTTTCTTTTAAAATTTTTGCTTCTTTGTCTTCTCTCGCCAATTCTCCGCTGTCTTCTTAGAAGGCGCACAAACATGCACGCTTGGTTTGAAGATCAGACGTCAATTGACTTAAATTTTACGTTGAAACCGCAGCATCGGTATAACATAGCGAAGTCGTAGACTTCGAACCATTAATGTGTAGCACTATGTGCCGCAAGGTCACAGAAGGTCACAACGCTACTACAGTTATCTCAGGCTTTTCCGTCTACCTAGAAAACTTTTTTCCATTACAAATCCTGCAAACCAAGTGTACGATTTGAAATTAGGTAAGGTATTGACTACGACATTCGAAAATTATGAGGATATGAGAGTCACACCTAACTATTCGTAAAAAGTGGCAGCCCCTTCAGGCTGCGCTTTAGGGAGAGCACTACCGAAATCCTAGGCTCTCACGGTACACTCACTAAATTACTGTCACGTAAATTACCGCAGCGGTGCCTACATGGTTGAGCGTCCGCTTCCAACGCGGGAAGTACCGGGTTCGATTCCAAGTGCCAACCGGGAACCCACCGTTTTTTTTTTTTTTTTCAAAAAGGTAGAGGAGTACACCGACCTGGCGCATGGTTGTTAATGGGTACTCATCTCGAAAGGTGGCCCCATAAGGCTCTGTAAAGGCCCCTGGGCGCACCTTAACCCACCACAGTCTTGGTGAAATAGTTGAGCATCCGCCGCTGCTGTGGGAGGCAGAGGATTGCTGCGGCCGGATACCTACCGGTAAAATAGGTACAAGCGCTCGTCCGGCCTGGTGCTCGGCAGAACGAAGTTCATAGTCGCTTGGTAGGGCAACCACTCTGTGGGAAGTTGGCGGCATGAGACCGCCAGACCTAAGAGTAGAGTAGAGTAGAGTAGAGCCTGGAAGCTATGGCTCATACCCACACTGGGGGATTGGCCAAGAACCGGTTAGTTTTTAAAGGAAAAATTGAAATTAAAGTTCAAACTTTGTTTAATTAATACGAAAGAAGTATAAATGAATTAGAGTTAAAATTATACTACTAATAATAATATAGAATAGAATTGAATCAATAAAACCGATAATTTTGGGGAAAAATAGAAATAATATTTTGGAAAGGTAAATTTTACAATCTAAATCTTTTTGAACCTTTAAGAAACTCCTGCAATGCATCAGCAATCTTCCCGTCACTGTGGCCCAGAGAAAAAGCCCCGAAAGACAGTACATTTTGTTCATTTAATTCTAATCTAAGCAGACGGAAAACAACACCTAAGGTATTTTTGCGCAAGGTAGAGTACCTCTTGCAGGAAATGAGAAAGTGCTTCGTTGTCTCATGTATTCCGCAAAAAGGACAATTAGGCGATGCTGCCAGACCAGCTCTGTGTAGATAAAAATTTAGATAGGGAGTTTGACAACGTAGTCTTGTGATTGCGACTTCTATTGCTCGTGATTGACATACTTTACTATTCCACTGATGATTTAAATGCTGGAATTCTAATATGGTCGTTAATGACGGTGCGGAAAATTCTTCTAACATCATTTTCCTCCTAAATCTAGCACCTGTAATGAATTTGGATGCGGGCAATACCTGAATTACCGGGCCATTCAATGATGACCTGGCCAGCGCGTCTGCCATTTCATTCATAAATATGCCCTTATGCCCAGGAACCCACACTAATTTGATGAACTTTATGTGCAGTGGAACTAATGATTTGAACGCATCCAAAACATACGAGTCCTCGTTTGTAGTGAGGGAGGAACATACTGATAGTGAGTCCGTCAAAATTATTGCGGAGCTTATTGATGCTTCTAATTTACGTAAGGCTAGACTGATGGCTAAAAATTCTGCTACAAAGATGGGCACAAAATCTTGAAGGCGAAGTGAAAACGACCAGTCTAGAGTAGGAGAGAAAATCCCAATTCCACATTTTTCTTCATTTTGGGAAGCATCCGTCGCTATCACTGTCTTAATTGGCGTATGCTCCAGGTAATCACTTAATATATCGTTTAATAGTCGGTATGACATTAGTTTTGCATTTTTTGGAAAAATGTCATCAAACTGTATTTTAATAGAGTTGTTACTATTACTGATTATACACAGATCATTAATTTGAACGTTTATTTTGTCAAGAAGGCTTTCTATAACTAAAATTTGGGGCTTATGAAATCGCGGCCAATATAATCCAAAATACAAGTCAGGACGTGCAATAAAAACTGTTTCGGAACGTCTAACGGAGGATTCATACAGCCTTAGAAATGCCTGTACTGCTAACAATTTAAACCGGGTAGCAAGTGAGGGGAGTCTAGCTTCCATATACAGGACCTTTATTGCAACAAATTTAGGAAGACCTAGGCATAATCTCAAAGCTTGTCTCTCGAGAACTACAAGAGGATGAAGCTTGTAAGCAGCAGCCCCAGCGTATAATATGCACCCGAATTCAAGCACTGGACGAACATACATGCAGTATATTGATATAAGTGTATGTCTCCTCATACCTAAGCGGCAATGACTGATCTTCCTTAATAGTCCGACTGCTCGAACACCCTTTGTTGCGATGTTTTCAATATGCGCCTTCCACGTCATAGATCGGTCATATATGACACCGAGATATGTTACTTTCTCTACTTGTGGAATAGGCTCGAGATGATAGGAAAGTGACATGTGGATAGGGTCTTTTAATGGAAATGTTAGCACGGCGCATTTACTGACATTCAAATGTAGATGTATACTATCAAGCCAGCTTTCTAGTGCTGACAAGTATGACTGTAATATTTGGAACAGTTCGTAAATGTCACCTGCTGATGAAAAAAATGCGATGTCATCAGCGTATACATAAGTGTGGACATCGTCATGTAGAGGGATAGAACTCATTAGGATATCAAATAATACTGGGGAAAGGACTGCGCCTTGCGGGACACCTCTAGTTTGAGCGTAAATAGAAGACGAGATGCCGTTTTGGAAGCAATAGAATGTTCTATTTCTTAAGAATTCCGCAATCCACGCCTGAATATATTTTGGAAAGTTAAGGTTGTGAAGCCGATTGATTAAAACGATGTGTTCAACGCTGTCGTATGCTTTTGAGATGTCAAGAGTGACTAACGCTGCATATTTTCTTTCACGCCTAGCTAATAGTATACGACTTTCGAGATCTATATGGGCCTGCCATATAGAGCATCCTGATCTGAACCCAATTTGTGCTGGATTTAATATTTGTCTCTCATTAATGAAATTTATTATGCGGGTGTTTAACAGCCTCTCGATTAATTTTACAAAATTTGAAGTAAGCGCAATGGGCCGAATGTTGTCCAATACATACCCCTTACCCGGAATCTTAAGTAATGGTATTACCTTAGCTAATTTCCAATCTGATGGTAGCCATGCCATTCTTAGTGAGTGATTGATTACATCCAATAAAAACACTTGGGATTCCTTATTTAGCATTTTCAGCATTGAAGACGTGACTCCATCCGGGCCAGGAGCAGCTGATGGTAAGTTACCTAACATCTGTGATAATTCCGAACCGGAAATTTCTGAGAAATCTTCATCAAATAATGCTTGCAAAGGAGGTAGTGATAGTTGAGAGGAAAAACGATGTTCTAGCCCTCTACCAATTGTTTCCAACGATTCTTTTATTCCTTGCGGAGACAAACTGATAGAATCTGCATTGATAGGCCGCGGAATCATTTTCTTTTTACGCAGAAATCTATATAATGCGCCTTTATTGTTAGATTTAGAAAGGTAATCGAAAGTTCGAATATCGTAATTTTCTTTTGCGTTCAAAACAGTTCTTTTAAAAACACCAGCGTAGAACTGGTAGTCCTTCCAATTTTGAGGACATTGATTGCACAGCAACTTTTTCCAGGATGCTTTTCTACGTCTGTAGTCCCTAGAACAATCGTCAGTCCACCAAGGAGAGTTAGGATTGTGCGCAACTGACGAGACCACGAATTCAGCTTTCTCGCGAGAATTCTGTAAGACCGAGCAGATGCTCAACGCTTTCGACTTCGTGCTCATATGGGATATTGAAGCGAGTGAAGAAAGCAGTGATTGTTTAAATTTTTTGTAATTAATGAACTTATGCGCGTTCGAAACTGATGGGACAACCGGACTTATTATTTCAAATGTTATCGGCAGGTGGTCGCTATTTGTAGCGCAGTCAACCACTGACCAAGTCGAAATATTCAGGCTGGAGCTAGCGAAAGTCAAATCTAAGGCTGACGCGATGCGACCTTTCACGTACGTAGGGCTTCCTGAATTTAAGCATGTTAAGTGATTATCCTGTGACCAATCCTACAAGCGGCTGCCGCACGCATCAGTTTTTAACCCCCACGTAACATGATGGGAGTTGAAGTCTCCTGCTAATAAAAAATTTCTTCCACACATGCCAATTATCGTGTCTAATGGCCGGGTGTCGTGCACGCCTGAAGGGAAGTAAGCATTGGCTATTGAAAAATTCTGACCAGACGGAAATTTTATGCTTATAACTAATATTTCATATTCTGGATCGAGCAGTTTTAATGTCAACTTTGCTTTGTGACAAATCCTGTTTGATATCAGTGTAATTATGCCACCACCTCGAGAAGGGCGGTCTAATCTAAACGAACGATAATTCTTAAAATAAAAATTGTTCTCTGGAGAAAGCCAAGATTCTTGTATTAGAATTAAGTGAGGATTTAACTGAGAACTAAGACAATGCAAATCAGTAATAGCAGCAAATATCGAGCGACAATTTCACTGTAAAACTTTCAGGGATCCTATTTTGGCTGAAGAATTGTTGTGGAGATAACTTTCTCCAAAATACTCTCCTTCAGAACATTACTGGGCGGAAGCTTTTTTGATTTATTCTGAGGAGAAGGGGGAGCAGCACTGTTCAACGGGGACCGGCTGCGTTTTTGAGCCCGGGCCTCAAGATCGACATCTGTGACCACATGCAGGTCAAGCAAATGTTCCTGACTAACATCCGAATGACACGCTGGGGAGCCACAGATGGTATCGGCAGCATTCTCCTTATCGTTACACAGTGTATTAGCTTCACTTGCATTTAGCAATTGAGGGGACTCCGGAGTGCCTGTTGGTGCTGGCGTTAGAAGCTTAGCAATTTGATTACTGACAGCTTGAGCAATGCACTCGGTAATACTAATTGCTATTTGATCCATTACCTTAGCCATAGCTTTTTCTACAGCTATCTCAACCGCCTGTGCAAGAGACGTCTCAGTGTACATTTGGCGGGCTGTAACGCCAGCATAACCATGCAACCTCTCCTTTACAGTAGCAATGGCTTCTCTCCTAGAGCACCGTCGTTTGTCTACAATTTCTAGGACTTGCATTTCTTGCTGTCTAATTGGGCAATCTGCATTGTCCGCAGCGTGTTGTCCACCACACAAGCAGCACATGTCTTCTTGGGCCGTACATTCTCGATTTGAGTGGGCGTCGCCACATCTGCAACATCGACCGTCTGATTTACATCCGCCGGCGCTATGCCCAAATCTCCAACAGTTCCTGCACTGTAATGGACGAGACGCAAGCTGATCCACTCTGAAGATTAAGGGCCATGCTTTAATTTCAGAAGGACATGAAGTACCAGCAAAAGTCGCAATCACTGACTCCGTGGGGACTCGCTTGTTGTCTACAACTCGATTGCATCGATAGACAGCCACTACTCCTGCCACAGAGAGCTTTTCAAGTGTCTCAGCAGGGCTCAGTTGTGCGTCTACACCTCTTACGATGCCTTTAGTACAGGCCAGATGTGGTGGTATATACGCACTCACCGGGATCGATGCAAAGGAGGAACATTTTAGAAGGTCTTTTACACATTCCTGGTCTGGCGATTGGCACACAATTCCACCACGACCAAACTGCCGCACGTCGGTGATACTCTGGTAGCCTGGAGTCACTGCATGGAGCTGTTCCTGAATCGCCTTGGGGTTATTCAACTTAATGAAGTGCCCACCCAAGGGTACCAGAGCGACTGGAATGCTGCTTACACCACTGCGGAGAAATAGGTCCAGAGGTAAGTCATCGTTATGCAAAGAGGCCGTCCACGGGGAACGATCCTGACCAGGAGAATTCCTGGCCATCAGTGCGATCTCAAGCAGAGAGAACCAAGCAAATAAATCGAACCTGCATGAGATGAAAAAACCTAACGATATTAGTCAAATAATACAAACTATCCGGTACTCAGCCAATCAAATCAGCACAAGGACACGACAGCAAAGCACCGAACACCCGAGAGGCCGGCGAGGAAAAAGCAGCGTGATGCACGTCGACGTGCACCCGATCAACCGTTGCCTCGCGATCCTAAGACCTAAGAATAAGGTCATCCTCTTTTTTTTCCGACCGATTTCATGGTTTCCGAACCTCGCTAGGTTCAGCCTTTCGGTCCCTCTAAAATAGCAGTGCAGTAACTTTTTTGCCGGAAAAAGAACGACATACACTTCAATACACATCTTGCCAAACACCTTCTCGCGGCCGGCAAGACTGGTGTTTTTCGTATTGTGTAAGTATAATTGACTAATACATGTGATTTTTTTTTCTATTTTAGTGCCCCCTTAATGGTCGTCCGTAAAAAAGTTTACGTAAATATATTACATTCCCATACGCGATAAATTTTATCCTTGCCACACCAATCGTTTGAATTTAGCAACAAATCGCACGGTGGTCGTCGTTTGCTTTTCATTGCTTTTTCATTCAGCGTCCTACCACACGCGACGTATCGCTCAACGTATACAGGAGACTAATTTCTGCAATATGCCAAACTCCTTCTTTGCAGCTTCTGGGAATGCAAAAGTAATCAAGAACACACAACTCCACGTCCAAGCACCACCAGAATACCAGCGGGAGGACCAAGTGACAAATCCAAGTAAGCGCCGAGGACCGGCAACAGCTGGCGAACAGAGAGAACACCGCGGTCACGGCATCGAATCCCGGCCGTGGTAGCCGCATTCCGATGGAGGGGAAATGCTAGAGGCCCGTGTACTTAGATATACGTGCACGTTAAAGAACACCAGATGGTCAAAATTTTCGTAGCCCTCCACTACGGTGTTCCTAGTAATCATATCGTGGTTTTGGGGCGTAAAGCCCCGACAGTTATATTATTATTAGGGAGAACGCCACGCACTTTCATTGCACTCGTGTTCTCAAGTGGTCACGGAGGCAGTCAGACAGGGAAGTGCTTGAAGCGTTTTGCATAAGAAAAGCGAAGTTCAGGGGAAGGTGGAAGTCTGAAGAGATGAAAAACTCTTGAACAAGGGGAGTCGCTGGAGTAAACGTTTTGACAAGCGGTCTTGTCTCCTTCTCGAAACGCTGCCTACAGCGACAACCCGTGTTCAAGAATTTTTCATAAGAAAAGGGGGTGATAGGTGTGTAAGAGCTTCGTCGCTGGCTCTGTCCAACAAATAATGCGCAAACATTGAAAGAAATCTGCGCATTGAACTGCTTGCTTAGATGTGGCTTGCATAGGTTGAACAGTTTAAAAGATTAGCTGCAAATATAGACGGTTTCGCTGTTCACAAACACAGACCCCGGATGGCTTCCGGTTTCGTGCACTGACGTAGCCTTGGCGGAGAACAAAAGCCGTGGCGGGTATCCCGCAGATTTTCAACACTTCTCACCCTGTGCCTAGCCAAATATTTCAAATAAAGATGCTTCTAATCTATACCCAACATTATAAGAGTTAGTCCTTAACTTACGCGCCTTCCTTTTATCTGAAGGCCGAAAAAGGGTCTTTCCTTACTCTGGCATAACTTAAAAACACGCTTTCCGCTTCGGTGTTGAATTGAATAACCGGACGTTTCTTGGAGTACAACACGTGCTGCTACTATCGCAGCCTTGAAACCATCTATAGGAAGCGTTATCAGAGTGAATTTCTTTTCTCTGTTGCGCCGCTTTCTGCGTATCTTGTTTTCCTGTGAGTAAATCCTCACTTGAAGTTTAGCGCGGCGTCCTGTCGGTTTCCTCCGCCTCGCCCTTCACTTTTCTTTCTTTGCGTTAATTAGATAATGTCTCAAGTCATTAATTCGCACCGACTAGACCAACTCTCATTTCTAATTCTGCGCAAACTCACTGTTACCTGTAGTAAGGTGAACACCCATCTCCGGGCATCAACAACTTAGTCTGCAAAGTAATATTTACTCGCTCACTCGCTAAACTACTTGCTGAGGATGCTCGCAACGGGCCGTTCCATATGCAGAGCTAACATCGCAAAACGCAAAAGCGAATGGCGTGGCGCTTATGGCCGTTCCCCACAGGCGCTGAAAAGAAAGGACTTAGTCCATGTTGCCGATATCGAGCGCGAACAGCTGCCGCTAGTAGCGGGCGCGGTGTGTGTGCCAAGTGTTTCGCGAACGAAGAGAACTTGCAGGGTTCGCAGAAAAATAAAGAAGAGAAAGAGCATGACAATAAACGTGCGCAACCAAAAGACGAATTGGCTCGAACACGTACTGGTAAGTTTATCTATCTATCTATCTATCTATCTATCTATCTATCTATCTATCTATCTATCTATCTATCTATCTATCTATCTATCTATCTATCTATCTATCTATCTATCTATCTATCTATCTATCTATCTATCTATCTATCTATCTATCTATCTATCTATCTATCTATCTATCTATCTAAGTTAGTTAGTTAGTTAGTTAGTTAGTTAGTTAGTTAGTTAGTTAGTTAGTTAGTTAGTTAGTTAGTTAGTTAGTTAGTTAGTTAGTTAGTTAGTTAGTTAGTTAGTTAGTTTTATCCCACGCACCTTGATTCCAGCGGTGAATGAACATTCTATATTTTTACTGGCGCATTTTCTCGGTGAGGTCAGTCCGCCTCGGTGGTACACTGGTTATGGTGCTCAGCGGCTGTCCCGAAAGTCGCGGGTTCGATCCCGGCCGCGGCGGTCGCATTTCGATGGAGCCGAAATGCTAGAGGCCCGTTTACAGTGCGATGTCAGTGCACGTCAAAGAACACCAAATGGCCGAATTTTCCGGAGCCCTCCACTACGCCGTGCCTCATAATCGCATCGTGATTTTGACTCGTAAAACTTCAGATATTGCTATTATCGTCGATTAGGTAAGCGTACGTCATGCTCGTGAGTACGCAACGCTATAAGCAAATGACGCGATGCATATTTTAGACCGTTGGCACTATTTATCAATGCGGATAGTTCATGTGGCCGCTTACGCGTACGCAGTATCGAATAAAAGGGGCTTTTACGATGAATTAGTGAAGCACGTACGCTTAGCACTCGATTTTAGCGAGAATGTAAAAAAAAAATGCGTGCATACGCAACGCAACGTCGGCATTCAGACGAGGCGATGCGTTCGTGTTATGCTTAAGCGTCTTTTTCTAAAGGTCGTGCAAGGTCTCTTTGATGGCCGCGCACAACGTAAATATATAATAAGGTGTATAAATATGTGATTAAGACTCCAACGAAAAAAGAAAGAGCGCTGAAAGCCAGTGTATTTATTAACTTCCATTTTGCATCTTGTTTCTTAGAGTAGCGTCTGAATGTACATGCGGTGTCTGTACCTATACAACTTCTTTTTCTTTTTTTCCGCAGTTCATGTAAGTGGGTCTCTTGCACGAGTAGTCTATATGCTGTGGATTGCGCTTCCATGTAAGTAACGCTCAGCCTGTTTAACCTTTCTGCATTTTAGATGCGAAGCAGCTTTTGCTCGGGGCTGTGTCCGTCCTTCCATTGGCGACCGTCCGCTCGGGAACCATGTGTGCTGGCACGCGCTAACGCGTTCGGGCCTAAGTAAGGGGCTGGGTAAGACGCTGTGGGCTCTAACCCTTAGAACCATGTGTGCTGGCACGCGCTAGCGCGTTCGGGCCTGTGCAAGGGCTGGGTAAGACGCTGTGGCCTCTCCCCCTTACACTCTCTCAGCAATCAGGGAACTTTAAGTCGACCCATGCGCTGCTTCACATCCTCGCATGGTTCCCTTTAGTGGGAGGTGGTGTAATTTTTCTTTATGACTTCTTTCTCTCTCTCTATCATATTGTTTTCCCACAAAGGCGCACACCAGAGATTACGGCCGAATGCTAAAGATGCGCAGTATCTTGCAGTATCGTGCGAGTAGCGCATGGTTTACGGCATCCAAGACGTGAGTAAAGACGTGTTAGTATGCACACCCGCTGCGAGACTTGATAACAGAGTTGTTTGGGATTACGTTGAGAGCAGATATCGATTTGAGCGCCTAGATGTCTTTCGTAGAAACGAGGATTCTCGTGCTTTTTTTTTCGGTTTGTGAAGATCTTTGTTAATGCCCCATGCGATCAACAAATAGAGGGAGAGACTCTTTATTGGTAAAACAGATATTTATGCCGGTTCGTATATAACCGCTGGCATGCTACTCTCTACAGAGATGGGGAACGGGATTATAATATCCCCGAGGAGAGGGGGAAATCTTTAAAAAAGAAATAATATAAATAAATATGAAATACGCAAGTGAACCTGATAGTAAATAAGTAATATTTACAAATGGGGTGTCGGGTAACTTCAGGCTTTTTCTTTATGAAATAGCGAATCATTAAAGGTTTCCGATTAGCATCATATTGTCTGTGTCGGCGTCGTAGCCGAGTTGACACTCAAGGGCAGGAAGCTTTAATGAACATCGCGCAGAGCTTTGCGGCGAGAGAGCACGGTTTTGCGCAACAATCCCTGCCACAATCCCGCTTCGCGTGCCCCCCCCCCCTTTTTTTTTTCAAAGTCCAGTTTGACTTACATGCAGCCCAAATTTATTCGAGAAAGCGTCTTTCTTGTTCTTTTTCCTGAAAAAATAGATCCCAGTTAATACGAAAACAAAAAGTAGGCTGAAGTGCTTAATTTTATATTTATTTTTTGTTACTTATCCCCACATTTCCCAATGCCCTTTCTTGACTTAAATTTCTGCTGGCTACGTGTTGCCGCCACTAAGAAGAAAAAAATAGAGCCCCGCCGATTCTTTTCACGCGCCCTAAATCGATAAGTTTCTAATAGAATTTTCATAGACGAATTCTAGAAAAAATAAATGACAAGATTACTGCGTAAATAAGGTGAAGCAAACAGGACAGCGGCGCAAACTTTTCGGCCTTCCTTCTCTGCACATTCATTACGTACGTTCATTTCGGCAATGACAAAGGACCAAGGGCGCACACAGTGTTGCTCAAGTTCGAGTGTAAGCGTACTCTGGTGCCTCGTGTAATTGTGTACACGCATGCTCGCTCTATTTCGCAACGTTTTTATAAAGGGAGGTTGGAGGGGGGGGGAATGGGGGGAGGTATAATCTTTCGCCTCTCCTTTTCCTTCTGCCGTGAAAAGAAGCGTAGTTAGCTGGCGCGCTTTGCTCCTAGATTGGCACAATGTCATCACTACTTGCATGTACATTGCACGACCGCCTGAAAAATGGCGTGATGGTGGCGGCCTGCGCATACTTTCCAATCTTTGCCGACCGTCACGACGTCTAGCTTTTTGTTCATTGCGTCGCCCAGCGCTAAGCGTTCGTTGCACGCACGGCGCTCGCTCGACGTTGTTGGAGCTGCGTAGAGATATATAGGAAAATCGCGATGCGTGCTTGTTGAAGAAAAGATTTTTAATTACGACGCTTCGGCGCTGCCATCCCAAGGTGGCGACATTGTTATAGTGTAATAGAGTTGTACTAAAGCACACTATAGTGTTGTCCATGATCAGCCGTCCAGTTGCCTGCTATGTTATTATGGTGCGGGCCGAGGTTTTATTCTTTTTTCTTTTTTTTTTCATACCTCACAATAAAGAAAGTGGTGACAAGACAGATATAGAACTGGCGAGGTAAAGAAAAGTGGAAACGTCACCCGTCGGCAGAGCACAATGAATATTAGTCGCTCATCGATAGAGAATAATGTGGTTCGAGTTGTCAATTAATTCGCCCTCGCGCTGCCAATTGCTATCCTTCTCGTTAGTTCCATTGGTATAGCGACCGCTTCGGAAAGGCGTTAGTCCCGGGTTTGAACCCTGGACCAGGACGAATTTTTTTGTCAATTAGGAGGCTTTTCTTTCTCGTAAATCCGTACAGATTTCCTTGTAGCTTTGTGCCACAAACGGGTGCTTGGCGTTTCTCCCTTTCGTAATGATGCGAGTGCCAACGCGACAACCTAAATTGCGTTTATTGGCACTGAGGATAAGGAACAAGAATACTGAAAACAATGTCAGCAAAAAGATTTCGGCAATATAATAGCAATATGTCATGCGGTGTTTGGCGTCCCTATACAATTAAATGTGACCTGTTATCTTACGATGCGGTGTACTTAATGTTTAATAGGAATACAGTATGAAGCCCAAATATCTCTGATTCACTAATACGTCGTCTAGAAGTTGATGGCAGTTGGTGTAAGCAGACAAGTTGTTGCATTTGTATGAATTTGTATGCGTGTGAATGCTCGTAGATTGACGAGACGGGGCTTTTGAAGTAAACGTTTCCGAGGGACTGCAGCGGAAGCTCTGTGCAGATATATAGTTAAGTCAAGTAGGGATATGCCTTGCGGCAAATCCTCCAAAATAGTGGGGAGGAGTCAGTAAAGACTGCTTTCGGAGAAAAAATGAGCTGCAAGAACTGACAAAAGAATATAGTCGAAAATGAGTGCAAATGAAAAAAAAATGTTGTGGAATAGAACTCTCTAAAAGCAGGAGGCAACGAGAGACGAAGACCATGCACAGAAGTGGAATGTAGCCGCAAGGTGCTGCCAAGGAAGTTTCGGCGGACATCGAAAGGGCAACTGACATGCGTAGGTATTTGCAAGGTGCAAAAGGTCGAGCCACGTAACAGGGATGCGCGACTCCGTGGGAGGGAGTCATCCTTGGATTGCACCTTCGGGGGGGAAGAGGGGGGGGGAGCGCAACCGGAGCCTGACATATTGCCCTGGTCGATGGGTGGCGGCTTCCGGTGCGCGAAATGCCAGGGTTCGTGCGAGACCCGAGAGCGGGGGTCCGCGAAGAAGCGGAGGGGGCGCTGGCCGCGCCCATCGATTCGGGCCGCCCAGGCGTCGCCGCAACATCGGCCTCCTCCTCCGGCCGCTGCTCGGGCACCGGTGCGCCAAGGGGCTCACGAAGAACAAAGGCTCCGAGACGGATCCCCCGAGCTGCAGCCGGGCGCCGGCCCTAGCATGCGGCCCACGGTGAGGGGGCCTCCACATCTCGACGCCGCACGACGACGCCATTGCACCACCTGCTGCCACCATCACCGCGAGGGATGCTGCAAGGGGACGCGTCGTCGCCCGAGGTGGCAGGCGCGTCGTCTGCTGCCGTCGCCACGACGAGCCGGAGAGACGTCAGGATGCGCGGCCGAGCCGCGTCATCGCGCTGCAGCGACTCGGAAGAGGACGAGGATGCATGGTCGCGTGAGGACGGCGGGTACGCGACGCCTCCGCGACCGTCCTCGTGTGACGTGTCGCGTGACGACGACGACTACTTCTACGGCGACGAGGCGGGCCCCCATCCTGCTCCGGCGCTTCCGCGCGATCGACCGCCGGGAGCCGACGTGACGGGCGAGCGACGTCAGCGGCGCATGCGTTGCTGCGAGCCGGTCGCGTCGGCCGCCGATCGCCGTGGTGGCTCGTCGGGTCACGAGGCCGGGGCCGCCGCTGCCGCCGCCGCGGCCGGTCGCAGGGCCATGCCGAGCGGCCTGATGAAGCCGCTCGTGGTGCTCGCCTTCCCGGGCATGTACCTGGTCTACAAGATCAGCGAGTTCAAGCGCCAGCAGCAGGAGCACAACCGGCGCAAGGTCACCGAGCGGGAACTGGCGCACCTCAATCACAAAATCGTGAGTGGACATTGTTTTTGAGCGCTCCCTGTCACGAACACATACACTGATCGGCGTCGGCGCCGTGTGTGTGTGTGCGCCGCGGCTGTCCTTCGCGCCGGCGCCGCTCAGCTCTTCGAGCGGCCTCGACGGCTGATTAGATCTGACTGCCACTTCACAGTGTGCGGGAAAAACAATAATTATCTGTTTCACTCGGCAGCTGCTCGCACGTTTATGTGCTCTGGGAGTTGTCTCGCCGTTATTTTTTGTGTACAGCCGAGCGGAGAAAAACAAAGACGTCGATGTCATCGTGACAGTGTTTGTTGTCACACTCTACGCAACTAAAATCAATACCGCTCGTCTTCTTGACAATCACAGTTGCGGGCGGTACTGCACTGTGTAGTTCAGTTTATTCTCAACCAAGTGATGCCAACAATCAGTCAGCTTACAATGAGTAAAAGGCCAAGCACAAGACAGTGTGCTCTTGCGGATGGTGCTGGTCGCGCAGACCAAGCCGAGAGATCGGTGAAACTTGCAAGGAACGTATCACTCGCTGCTAAATGTCACCGCCGAACTGAGTGAAGCCAGGGACGTTTCTATATAGCAACACAAATCTCTCCCACGTAATCCTAACCCTTCGTTTAAAGAAGCTATTTCGGCCAGGCTTGACACGTGTATCGTAGAGGAATACGGGAAAAGCAACTTGTATTTCAATTTTGCTCCCTCCTTAGCAAACATGTACCGCCAACTCTTCGCCGCCCACTCCCGCTCAAGCGATGGCCTCAGTAGCACCGCTTTTGAACACGGCCCAAAATGTCAGAGGTTGCCGAACATCGCTTGCCGCTCAGGGAAGGGGGGACGTCAAAACGACGCTAGTCGCGGTACGTAGACGGGCGATCAACGTGTCGCGGAGCGTTTGACGAGCTGCTATAGCCTCCGGAGTGAGCCGCGTCGCGTCCTTGGCCCATTCATTCCGCCCTCCCTCGGCGCGCGTTTTTCATCCCAGCTCCTTTGTGGGGCGAAGCACGTGAGATGAAAGGGCGCAGCTTCTTGCGGTGGACGCCGCTGTGATAGCGGTCTCTCAGAACCCAACGTTCCGCTCCGCCTTCCTGGGCAATAAAAAGGGGGCTCCGCATAAAGGAGTCATACGCCGTGATTGCGCATTCTGTAGTGCCTAGCCCGACGGCGCTCTCTTACGCTTCGAAATGGAGCGTGCTAGTAACCCCGCTTTTCGTTGACGAATGCCGTTGTCTATACTTTGAATCAGTTCACCCAGTTTCGAGAGTGTAAGCTCTCCTCCTCATTGATGGTTTTCTCAGTAAGTCACAAAAAATCGCTAGGCCTTTAGACGTGGAGCGTTCTCACTGGCCGAGAAGCGATCGTTGCCTTAAACAAGGGGGAAAAAAAGAAGCAGAGAATGAACTGCAAAAAAAAGAATGAAAGCTCTGACGTATGTATATATGCTTCTTTGAAACTTATATATTACTGACGAAATGCTTGCTTGAGAGTCACGGTAGCCCTAGACCGACAATGGAGGGCGACAGCTGTTAATAATATATGTGGAGAACCGCGCCGTTTAGTAAAATCGAAAACACCGTGCCCGAGCCGCTTATGAAAGCGTATTCGTCACAGTTTATGAGAAAGTCATCTAGTCGGACACGCGCACGAAGGAGCGTCGGGTGTTTACTTCGCTCCAACGGGCGCGCAGGCGATATGGAGGACGGCGCAGTTATCGTTCGAAACCGAAGTGGAGTGTGCCCTTCTAGCCACTCTCGCACACCTTCCAGCCGTCGCAGGTTACCGAGAGAAGAGCGCACACGGCGTTCGCTCTCCTAGACTTCACTCTCCAAAACGTGAAAGAGAGCTGTTCGAACCTCCTACGCGTTTCGCCCTCGTCGTCGGGCAACCGTGGGCGTCACAAACGCGCTCTCGGAAAGTCAGTTCGCCGTAACATTGACGCGGGCTAAATATAGAAACATGTGGGAGTCCAGGGAGACAAACATAATATAGCAACGGCGGCGGCTCACAGGATGATCGCGTCGGAGTGTACACGGCAGCCGTCGCCGCAGCTTATGTTTGGTCACCACCGATTGCACGATGATGAGCCCCTCTACGCAGCTCAACTCCCTCCGTACTTGTGCTCACTTTCTTTCTCTACTTGCCTTCGCTACCGACGCGGTGTTTGCCGGCGGGGCGTCTGGTCTGTAGGGTAGCACCGCTCACGCTGCTGGTTTTCCAAACGCGCATGCGCACTGGTTGGTGTAAACGGCTCCATTGTGAATGCCACAGGGTATACCTCGAACGTGTAACGCAGGTGACAACCCGGCGTGGCAGTGCTTTTCGCGATCAACGAGGCTGCATTTCATTAGTAAGAAAAGCCGAGCTAGTTGGTATGACTGCATTGTAGAATAGGGCGAAAAACACAGGGACACAGGCTAGACAGACGATACAGGCGCTAACTTTCAAATGACGTTTATTTGAAGAAATATAACATATATACATACATCAGGTCACGGTCAAAGGCTCCGTTCAACAACAAAAAACAATCTACAATTCTCCTCTCCACTATAAAAAGTGGAAGGGGGGTGAGAGGGGCTTGTAGAGTGAAGAAGGCCACGTGCCGGCGTGTGCCTAAACGCAGGCTTTGATCAGTGCAGTCGCTTTTGTTTAACTGGAAGAACCGTTACGGCGGTTATTAGGAGTAGATGCGCTAGGCCAAAACGAATTATTTACTTTTCGTGATGACGCACGTTGTCAGGTCAAGTCAATTTCGATGAAAACGTCCCCAGGCCTTGTTACGCTGACGATACAGCCTCAATTCAGCCAGCGGAGGAGATTTACAGCAATGGTGGCTGAACGGGCTTGTTGGTATGGGATCTTGTACTTTTGTCGTAGAGCTGCAGAGACAGGAATACATAGAAAAATGAACTTGTGACGACACACAGCGCTGTGTGCCGTCAAATGTTCCTTTGCCTACATGTCTTTTGAACCGCCACGCACGCAAAAAAAAGTAGGAGATTCGCAGCGCTCGCCAAACAAAAAAAAAGGGAAGCACGGTGTGTCGAAACGCAAGTCGTAAATGTCGACACGAGTTTCGAGTCGTTGACTAGCGGCTTCGTGTGGGTAGTAGCACGCGAAACGACGCGAAACAAAAGAATCACCGAGAGAAGAGACGCTGCGAAGTGGAGGCGCCGTCAAACTTCGTACTCCCACGGCAACGATGCTTATCAACTAACCCGTTGGTTAAGTTACCGCACTAGTAGTAGTCTGCTCGCTGGCTCGCATGAAACTTTGCCAACTCACGAAAAAGAAAAGAATGGTACACTTAAATGCACTGCTCATTTTGCGTAGGATTTCAAAAGTGCCACGGATTCTTTTCTCGAGTCGTTGACTGCAGCCTTGCTGTCAAAAATCTCGCGAACTTCATGCTTGATGTCGAAGAGCTGCGTTTTTAAATGAGCGGGTGCGCCCGCCGCTGGCTTGCTTGAAAGGCGTCGTGGTGGCTTCCATGATGGCGACGCATACCACTGAGCCGGAGCACTACTAGCGCTTTGCGCATTTGAAATGCGTGGTCGGGGAACATCGTCTCAACTTCGGCTCTGATTAGTGTCATTGTTAGTTAAACGAGTAGGAAGCAGAGGGAAACGTAATTAGTTAAGACGGAACTATTTTAGTGAATTCGTTTGTGTGATTACGGCGATGGCGATCTCTATGCGTACGGCAAAAGCATGGGGTTTTGCTAACGATAGTTTCCCGCTAGTTTTATCTCGGTTACCATAAACCAAGTTGAGAAAGCATTCAAAACAGTGAGCGCTGGCGTTTGCTCGATAGACGGATCTATGGCGTTTGACGCAAAAAAAAAAGCAGCGTTTGTTCTATCACAGAAACCCCTATAATTACTTTTGACCACGTGTTCTTTTTTTCTTCTTTACATGCATCTCAATCTAAGCACACGAGCGTTCTCGGATTTCGTCCCCATTGAAATGCGGCCACTGATGACAAGAATCGAACCTGAGACTTCGTACCCCCTTCGCCTCATTCATTAAAATTGCCTTGACACTCTGTTGCTTTAATATGATATACTCTCTCCCTTCCTCGTGATACTCACCCTTGCCTCCCTTTCCCGTTCACCTCCCTCATCACCTCGCCTAATCATTTCTTGCCTTGACACTCCATTGATTTACTATCCTTTACTCTCTCCCTTCCGCCTAGCTTCCTTTCCCAACTCTGCAATGATAGGCTTTCACTCTCGCCTATACTTGGCTTATGCTATGCTTTCCCTCTCGCTGTGCGCTTGCCCTTTCTCCCGACTTGGCTATGCTGCGAACGACGCTGTGGACGGACTGAGCTCGGCTATAACAGTTCCCGCTGTAAAACGCCGCTATCAGGAAAAATCTGAGCGCTTGAAACCGAAAAAAAAATTACAAGAACATTTTGCCTGTTTCTCCTTGAAAGCGTGCTCTGTCTCGTGCATTGCGTTCTTGCAAAAAATACAGCTTTACAGGGGCAAGCTGTTCCGTGCGCTGACATGCGCTAGAGGGAGTGAGACAAAAAAAGAAAGAAGAGCTTATTGTTTTCTTGTTAACTGGGCTTCCTTTCGTCTCATCCGGCGTAAATTTCGCTGCGTTCATTCCTAACAGCTGTAAAACAATGAAACAAACAAGCTGAGTGCAAGGGTTGTTTACCTCCCACCGCCTTCGCAGTCGGCGCTGTTGCCGAGATTGCATTGGAGGGTGCAATGCGCGTTATCTGTAGTCGAGTGCCGCGCGCCTGGGGATGTTTTATGGCGTTAATAAGGGTGACAGTGGTTAGGCTCGAGTTTGGTACAAGCTCAGCGAGCCTGAAAACAAAAGAAAGATATTAACAAGAATGAGACAAAATGGCCCGGAAGGAGACGCACGTAAACAAAATTAAGAGCGTCCAACAAGCTGGGCGTCGCGACAGTACAGGAATAGCAGCGGTCGAAAGTGGAACGAGACGGAAGCGAAAGAAAGGCGCTGGGCCCGATACCAGAGCACGAATGGTGATGGAAAACACACACTCAAAAAACAAAAGCTGATAAACAACACGTCGGCAATGCTTTCCTCGCCTATGAAGCAGCTCTCAGTAAGAAACTTCGCGCTAAAAGCACGATGTAAAGGGGGTACACAATGTGGAGCTTGCATGCTCTTTGCGACTTATCTGGGTACAAAAAGTTGATACGTATGACCGATAATTCTTTTTTTTTTGAGGTTGTCTGACTATTTCTTCAACATTTCTTTTCTTTTCTTTGCTTCCGTATCAAGTGAGAAACACTGACGGCCAATGAAACTTGATTTAGCCTGTGTCTTTAGTACAATGCTGAAAGCCATATGTTATAAATGTTCCTTAGATAAAGTTAAAAAGCTTTGTTCTCACATGTCACGCTTTATGCTCCGCGACGTATTTTTATACAGTTCTATTCACGTTTATCGGGGTAATGTTACACCTTTTGATTCGAATTGAAAATGTGCAGCCTGTCGGCGCCGCGGTGGTAGAGTGGTTACGATGCTCGGCTGCTGACACGAAATACACGGGTTCGATACAGGCTGTTATGGTCGCATAGGCGAAAATGCTAGAGGTCCATGTTCTGTGCGATGTCAACGCACCTCAGGTGGTCGAAAAAACCGGAGCCCTTCACAACGGCGTGCCTGATAATCATATCTTGGTTTTGGCACGTAAAACTCCAGCAATTATTATTAGTAAAATTTTCAGCCTAATCTTACGAATTTGTCGCTTGGAATGAAGATAATTCCACATAGACCCGCAGAGACCCTGCGCTTTATAAATCAGAAATTGTGCAAGAGTCGGCCATTGTCTGTTGCGGCGTCCAGCTGTGTATTAAAGCTTCATTTCCTGATACGAAAACATCTTTTGGAACGAATCATAACACAGTAAATGCTCTGTCTGGATTTCGCCTTAGCCTACCTATATGCTGCAAATAGATACTTGGTCATAGAACTACGTGTACAGGAACGTGACAAGACTTAGCATAAAAACAAAATCAAACCAATCGCGCAAATAAGTTCGATCGGCGCGTGTGCCCCTCGGACACCAGTGAAGCGGCGCGCAAGACATTGACTGTTTGTTCCTTCCTTTTCGATCTAAGTGAAATCTGAGTTTTCTTTTTATTGAACTTCATAGTTTCGAGAAATTAATGCCCCGCTCTATTGACTGCGAGGAATAAAATACTGCCGAGATTCCGAGTTCAGAATTTAAACTTCTTATTGGATGAACTATAATGCCTTGCAAAGTAAGCGTCCATCGTCGCTTCTCGAGATCTAATTCTCCCATGTATCAGAGTATATTTTAGAGTTATCGCTCTTGCTCGCTGACATTCGAGAAAGTACCAGAAATGCATCGTGTGAAACGCGTAACTGAATTAGGAAAGGAGTCTTTCACCATAGAATCCTTCACAATCGAAGATTAAAAAAAAGAAATATTTGTTTGATACAGTAACCTCGCGTTGCACAGAACTATACTTCGATGAAAGGAATAATCCCGTGATAAACATTCGGCGTCAAAAAGCATATCAGTGTTTCCATAGGCAACATCCTTCTTTTTTAAAGGCGAAAGCCTAAAATACCTCATCAAACGCGAAAATTGACCGTCGGCGTCCCGCGTCGGTGGCGTCAACACGAGTGATGCGAAAAATCATCATCACGTGAATGAGGTCACCGTATGACGTCACCTTGACGTCACAGACCACAAAAGCTTGTGACGCCATCATGACGTCATTATGACATCGTCGTTTGATAATAAGGGGGCCGATCACGGAGGCAGAACAAAACCAGGTGAGGTACAGAAAGCTTGCAATGCCCCTGATCCTGGAGGCAATGCAAAACCTCGTTATTTGTGAAAAGCTTTCCGAGGGGGTGGGGGAGGATCAATACATTGACTGAAAAGAACAAGACAAAGATGCCTTTCGCCTTCCAGTCGTCTTAGGCGAATGCATAAGAGAGCCTTTTCTTTAACGGCATCACACTAACGACAAATGTTGGCGTACGGACGTCTTGGAATATTTTCGCGATAGTGACAGTCTCAATGACTCTGGAAATTCAATCTATCCTTGGCCTTACAAATACTGTGGCTGTCTTAAGTGCAAAACGGGGCGTATTAAGTTATTCTCACCGCTGCAAACCTCAGGTGTTCTAACGCGTCTTTCAAAAATACACCGTACAGATGTTTAACCAGCGATGCTGAAACGTGCGGCACCGATGTTCATTGCTGGGTTAACCTCGGCGGTTCACTAATGTTTTTCTCAATTGTTTGTTACATCTGTCCAGAAATGTTAATTGGCGCTTGCCGCCCGTTATCCTTCCTTCATTTTTAGTGGACCAGTGGTGAGTAATGAGATTTGCCGAGTTTATGTGGCATATGAGCGCTAGGAGTTTTTGCGACATAGGAAGAACTAATTTTCGTTTGGCCTAGCCATACAGCTTCGCTACAAAAGTATTTTACACGCTGACATTAGGCAGTTTTATAGCGGCCCGAGCCAGTGCAGAGAACTGCATAGATTTCACGTTTTTGACAAGCGCGTCTTGTCGAGACGCAGTCAGCTTGGCTGCAAACCAACGGCGAAACCGATGTGGACGCATCCTTCACGCTCCACTCAACTGACTTCACAGCGGAGCGAGGAGGTGCGTTCTACGTTCCGCTGAGCGCACGATAGTTCTGCGCACGCGCACTACAGTTCCTTCTACGCGTTCTCTAGTTCCTTCTAGCATACGCAGGTCTGGCCGGAGCGGATCAGAAACGCTCAGCTAAATGTGTCTATTGACTGTGGTGCTTCAAATTTTCATTTGCGCAAAACACACAAAAGCGTTCATCGAGGCTCTATCGACCCGTCTACGATTTAAAATAAAAATCCGGCAGATCCCACGCACTGTGGGAATTGATGTAATGCAGAGCAGTCAGTGAGGAGCTCCATACACCGCATTGTTTGTCTTTGAGGAAAATCGAGGCATTCGTGTCATGACATGTTTTTCACTACCTCGTGTTAGTCATACATACATGCATGTACAATCGAGTATATGCCATGCTAGTCAAACGTATATCGTGGTAATACAATGCATGACTTGTCATTTACGTTCTTCATAAACTCATATCATACTATACCAATTTTTACAGAATTCAAGTTAATGAAACTGAATCATGCCGTACATAACATGCATTTCATGATTTTCATGTTACGACTTGTCGTTCATGTTCGCCATACAGGCATGTCACGCCATGCCAAATTTGATAGCTATCAAGCTAGCAAAACGGCCACGAGTGCGCCATGAGAGCAGCATGTAAATCATGCCGTTCACGACATGCGTTTCACGAATTTCATGGTACTACTTGTAATTTATGTTCGTCATACAGTCATGTCGCGCCATACTAATTTTGGTATACGTACATCAAGCTAGCGAAGCGGCCGCGAGCGCACCATGAGCGTGGCATGGTGAAAGTTCAGGTGCGGATCGGATGCTCTTTTTTTTCCCCTTAGTGTTGGTTTCAATTCCGAATGGTATAAACCGATTGTGCTTATGCTTTCGTGCTGGTCGGCGCGGCTTCGTAGGCAATTTCCTGACCACAGTGATCTCCCGAGACTCACTGATCTCTGAGCAATCTGTCAAGTGTGTACGGATTTGCTTAATGAAAAACGCGTCACGCAGTTCGCTCACAAAAAAAGGAAAAAACAATAAAAATCGCTTTCACAAAGACTTTGTTTTTTTTTTAGTCCTTCTTTACGTTCATTCACTGCAAAGCTATAGAATTTTCTCTTTCGAACGATTCCAACTTGAGGACTTTTTTTCTTGTTCTTTTATTTATGAATAAGGGCCTAGGTGTGTGTGTGTGTGTGTGTGTGTGTGTGTGTGTGTGTGTGTGTGTGTGTGTGTGTGCGTGCGTGTGTGTGTGTGTGCGTGTGTGTGTGTGTGTGTGTGTGTGTGTGTGTGTGTGTGTCGTGCGTGCGTGCGTGTGTGCGTGTGCGTGTGTGTGTGTGTGTGTGTGTGGTGTGTGTGTGTGTGTGTGTGTGTGTGTGTGTGTGTGTGTGTGTGTGTGTGTGTGTGTGTGTGTGTGCGCACGCACGCACGCACGCACACAATCTCTGAAGCTTACGAATGTGGGAGAATTTCGAGTGTCAAAAATATTTTGCAGCACCATTTATTTAAACAGAGTTTTTTCTGTGTTTTTTTTTTCTCGAAATCTATACTGTGCTCCTCGCTTTAGCCGTTTCTTCGACGCCGCTTCGCTGTCACCGCAACCGCCGCCTCCACGATTCTCCGGCAAGACAGGCGAAAGCGAGATGCATCGGCTGAGATGCCTGTCTCTTCCACTGGCGGCACGCTGCCTCGAGATCCAGCCGCCACTTTCTGGAGAAAATGTGGAAAGATTGTCCGCGGCGTCAATTTGCCTAATGCATTACGGGCGCGCTCCTTATACATACACTGCGGAACTCTTTAAAAACGCGCTGTCACGCCAGCACAACACGACATTGAGAAGGGGTGCCATCGATCGCAATGACAGGGTGACTCGTCGGCAGACAGCCTTTTCACCCAGGGCAGACGCCGATGCCATTACGATTGACGACCCGATATCGTAGCTACGTGACAGGCCTTTCAGGTCAACGTTGGATGGCGTCAAAGCCACTCTGGCGACCTTGTGTAGGCCAGCGTGCCTACTATGACATCGAGAATTCTACCTCCCTTTCTTCTTCTAAATTTTGATCCTCTCAGGTTGTGAAGTGCAGATACGTTATTGTTTGGACTTGCGCAACGCGGTGCTATTCCTGGAGAGGACTTTTTATACACCGTCCTTCCTCTTTTCTTCTTTCATCTTCCTCTTGTTGCTGTTTTGTTCGCGAGGTTTTTGAAAGGACGGAAGCACTGGGAATGATGCAGAGGGGCAGACGCCGACGTCTAGTTTCCTTTGTACAAGCTGTCTGGCCTGTACTAAAACCGCATATCAGGGGTATATACTTACTGCGTTTTCCCGAATCTAAGCTTGTAAGCTTTTTCGCGCGAAGCGCGCCAAAAAAAATAAACTAAGCTCTAGAGCTGGCCTTGAGGACGCACGTTGCGGAATTCGCCATAGTAATGTATTTAAATATTTCGAGATACCGGTACTTGACGGCGCCTTTATGCGAACGGTTGAAAACTGAATGTGAAATGTGGAAACAGTACGTTGACAGATGATTACTAAAATAAGTGACCAGCACCTAAATCAGGCCGCTCACGACAGCTTCGGTTAGCAACGTGAAATTACGCATTATTGTGAGGTTAATTAACGCCTATTGCAACTAACCAGACCGGTGAAACCACCGATGGTAGCTAAAGGGATGCTACACGCATTTAAAGGTACCCTACTGTCGGTAACGCTAACAATGTAATGTTTGTTTTCGGGCGCATGTGGAGCCGTTAGAATCACGAATAGTTAGACTTGTGCCTAAGTGACAGCCCCCCCCCCTCCCCCTTGGTGACTGTAAATGTCTCGAACGAGCTACGAGACAAAATTCTGCAGCTAACTTCAATGCAGACCTCTCTCAAAGTCTAGAGTAGTGCAAATCGAAAACACTGGACGGAGCCCAGGAACGTGCCTTGCGTTAACAATAATGTGAACGTGAGGTACAGAACTCGGTTGACGCATCGCCCAATCAGTGAGCATGAGTCACGAGAACGACCTTTCAAATTTCATGCTCCATGCATAAAGCAATCGAGTCGACGTGAGTGATCACTCGATGCTGCCGGGCTATACGGACCGCTCGCTTACTGCCTGACATCATTTGGTAGAACGAAAGAAGGTTGAGCTAGTTTATATAGACTACTTTACGTAAGACACATAGGCAACATAGGCGTCCGCCACCTTGGGCTGTGAAATGAATGCTGTTTTATTTTTGTATATCGTGACGTGCATTAATAACATCATGAAACATCGAATGCACCAACACAACATTTTTCATGCATATACGTCTACCCTGTCACAATTCGTTTAGTTTTTAAAGACACAAAGTGGCAACGCTGCAGCCCAATATGGCGGCAGCGAAACCCGTCCGTAATATAGTCCGTAGGGGTTCATCGTAAAAGAAGGTAAAGCCAGTAAGGCCAGTAAGACGTGCACACACGGACGAAAGAGACGTGAACAAGACAGCACGAACTCTTGTATTTCTGTTGTCTTTTGTGTCCGTGTTTGCCCTTCTTTCGTGATTCATCGGTTGGTAGAAGGGCTACTGATGCCAGTGAACAGTTACTGAACGACTCACATGCAATGAAGACTACCGTCTAAAAACCACGGATATTAATGCAGTGGCCTCAACTTCTACGCGGGGCAATGTTTTAGTTCGAGAGCCACTCTCCCAGTGCTATTACAAGATGGGCCATGCGGCGCCTATATCGGAAAGCGGGCCCACATGTAAGCCTACGCTTCGCAATTTGCCATTGCGACGTATACTCGCTCTGTAAAGAGAAAGAGAGAGAGAGAGAGAGAAAAGTAATTGCTCCGGAAGTGATCCGATTCCATACTACTCAATCAGGTCTTTGTGACTGACTCGCGAGGAGCCCATTAGTATCGAAACCAACGTCTCGCCGAATGCCCGTAATAAATGACAGCATCCGCACAGTTTTACTTAATACGCTTCACGTGGTACATATTGGGTGATAAGCACCGCATCTGTTTTCCGGTACGACGATGTCGCGTGCTTCCTTCTATGCTCGCTGCTCTTGTAAGCGTTCCTGTTCCAAACGGGAGCCCGTAAGGGCTTATTTATTTGTTTCTGGCGCACGTGCCTTGGAAATCGAGCGCGGTTCCCATTGCCGCTTATTGCGGCTTAATGGGCGAAGGCGGGACGACCCTCAGCTAACGATATATATGGACCTACATAAAGTATTATTGCTCACGAAACTTTATAATGGCTGCCACAGACGCCGGCAGTTTGTTTATAGCTGCCTGCGTCGGAGTATTTACTTAGCGCCAAGCGATAACCACGTTGTTACGATGCGCTCAGAGCATGGCCTCCCACTTTTATTGGTAAATACAGCATTAAATGTTGTTCGGCGCCAGTATTACATATATAAAAAAGTGCAGTCTTCGTGCAGCGCGAAGTAAACGCCGTGATTCACCGCGACGTCTCGCCGCTGCTTACGCTTGCCGCTTTAAGCGCGTGTTGCCCATTTATCTATCGTACATTAGTTGTAAAAGAAGAGCAAATATTCTGTGTACGTGTACAAAAAAAACATGCCTATACGCTCGTGTCTTTACTCAATGGCCCTCGTTTAAGATATATGTGGTCATGAAAGTGATCGTGACGATCGCGCGCAAGTTACCATTACAAATACTTGATGCAACTACCGCGCTTGTGCCCAGGGGGTGAAAAATGACTGCCGAGTCGTCGCGGCTACACATGAATTTAGTAAAGGCCTTATCCCCCGCGTCTCTCCCTTGTTCTGGTTTAAAACACATTGCGATTTCTATTTTCCTCGACGCGTCGTAATCATCAATCATCATCACCACGACCAACGTCAACCGATCTTACGTTCACTGAAGACGAAGACCTCTTCCAGTGATCTCCAACCCAACCTGTCCCTGCGCGAACTCATTCCATTTTGTGTCTGCAGATTTCTTAGTTTCGTCGCTCCGCCTAACCATTTGCCGTCATCAGCCGCGCTTCCCATCTCTTGGTATTCATTCTGACGCTCTAATTGACAATCGGTTGTCGGTCATCCTCATGACAAGGTCTGTCCAGGTCCATTTTTCACACGAATTCCACAAGTGCGCATTTTTTACATTCGAGCGCACACACACTTTTCTACCTTGTCATTTTTATAGAGAAGTATAATCGCTTGAAAATTTAATAAAATAAAGCGCTAAAGGATAACGCCACAACAGCTTTTGTATTCTTACAAGCACTGATTTTAGACAAATCCGTGAAATGCCTAATGTTCCAATGGTAGCTGAGCTATTGTGGTGCCAGATACCGGATAGAGAGGCTGAGGTGATATTCTCTGTACCGCTTCAACGAGACGATCGCAATAACGCTTACCGATCGCGGACAGCATTCGTATGCCAAAGTGGCCTCAACCTTAGTTGGCGAAAAATTCGTCGTGGTCCGGAGTTCAAACCCGGGACCGGCGCCTTTTCATCACCTTGAGGAATTCCGCAGAATTTTCAAACAAAGATAATGTTTGTTTTTTTCGATGTGAGTGTACGGAAACCAAAAATCAGCTTCGTTTTCTTTTGTGTGTGTGTGTGATTGGCGACGAAACCGTCGACATGGCCAGTATAACGTGAGGATTCTTGTTGCTTCATTCTGGAGGAGGAGGAGGTGGTAGATCTAGCCCTTGAGAGATATGCAGTCAATTTTGGGGAGCCGAATTCTCGACTGCTCGTTCTAAAGCGTTTTTACCGTCTTTGCTAATTGTTTCCAGCGTCAGGATTGACGGAAATTTCACGAACAGTTTTAGCATGAGAGACAGAACATACACGTATTTTTCAAAACTCATGTCCAGGCCTTCACTCTAGGATGAGGTTTGAGAGTCTTATCCCCATGACTCTTTGGTTGCGGAGGCTTTTGTAAATACCGGCCTTGGCTCCTTTCTTACAATCCACCGTTCACGGCCGACCGATTCCCTTAGCAACGAAGACGAAGAAGTTTGAAAATGAATATTACTGAAACGAGATCATTACATTGCTGCAATTAAGTTGCCTGACAAATTGGTGTTCAAGGAGAAAGCCTTAAGTGTCTCGTTTCGCGGCCGCTTGAGCGAAACACGCCAGGCGAATGTATGCGGTACAAAAACACCCACGTGACCTACGTCTCTAATTACGTCACGTTGTGACGTCATCATGGCGTCATGTGATCGGGGGGATGGAGTGGGGGAGAACGATGCAATTGACTGACAACGTCAAGGTAATTTAATGCGTGGGCTCTTTATGTCTTGCAAGAAGTCTAGTGTCCGATTGTATAACTTAATGCGTTATTATTTATTTGTTTATTTATTTTTACATACTGCAGCCGATCACGTGGCGACAACATCACATGTCAATTGCAGCCAGGAAATCTGGCAGAGAGTGAACAATTTCGGGCAATGCATTTGAACGTTCAATTGTTGAGGGAAAATAGCTATATTCGTACAAATCAGTTCTAGATTTAAGGGACAAACTATTAAGATTGTGCGAGCTACGAGTACAGAAGGTTGGGCAAAGTTAAAGTATTTATTTAAGTGGGTACAGCGTGAGGAGTTAATTAAGGCTTGCAGGAACATTAAGCTTTTGCTGTGGCGACGTGTTGCCACAGCGATCAATTGTGGAGCAGGCTCTCGCCTTCAAATGTTACAGAGAGTAACATGCATCAGAATGTTCCTTCAAACTGGACGTCTCTAGAAGTACACGTATCTTCCCTTCGGAGTCTTTAGACCGGGGCAGACCTAGTCGCGCAGTGACAACCGCGGTCGCGTCGTCGCGGTGACGCCGGCCGAGGGATGGTGGCCCAGTCAGTGGACGTGGGGGGGCGTGGCGACGTCGCGTGACGGTCCGTGGCGTGTCGGAGGCCCATCGGCCGCCGGTCTCCTCGCGTCCAGCGCCCGACGCTGTCAGCTCTGTCGCTGGGTGGGGGGTCACGACACCACGACGACGCACACAAGACACGCACACGGGAAAACGACGCGGCTGAGCCGGGAAGTGATTCTTTTTTCCCGGGGCATCGTGCCGATCGCCGCAGGAGCTCTCGGAGTCCATAGCGTTGCGGCGGCGGCAGGCCTCCGAGACGTCTAGAAGACAGGCTTTCCTTACCTATCAACATCTCCGATTCCTCCCTTCCTTCCTATTCCTTTCTTTCTATATTTCTCTTTATTTGTGATTGGTGTCGCACGTACCTGTCGATGTTACGCTTGACGGTGCGTGTCGTGAACAGAACACGACTGTGTTGGCCGTGCCCCAGTTCTTGCTGAACTGCCCGAAAAAGGGACTTCACGTACGGACTAACGTCTGCCAGGTTTTTTTCCTTGGACACGGTTCGAATTGGCTAGAAACCATATCCGTACGTATTTTGGGCTGCTGGAACTTGAATTGATTACTGAAAGCTGAGAAGGGGGGCGACGTAACACCGCAAGAGTATCATCCCGGAGATCCGCGCAATTTATTTTTTTCTCAAGTTTGCCTTCGTATATATGTAACGACCAGTCTGTATCTTGTATCACTGTACTTGTCAGATAACTGACCGACTGCGTATCAAAGGGTCCTCACTGGTCAAGCGGGAGGTACGCATTGAGGAACGCTGAAATGGCGCACACGTTTCCCCAACACTTTAAGAAAAAAAAGAGTATACGTTACTCTTTCCGGTGAGTCCTGACTTGCCGCATGAATGACTCTCTTTTAAGATACACGCTACACGCTAACTCCTCCTCAAGTCCCACGGCTCTCCGACGAGAGTATAAGGATCTCCAAAGAGAGTTCACGTGTCTCCTCAAAAAAAAAAAAAGAAAAATTAAGGCAGCTTCGCAACAGGGTTGCCAAGACTGAAGGAAGTGCGGAGCTGTGCCGCATTCTTTGTTTCTCTTTATTTCCTCTGTTTATTTCATTTTCTCTGATCTCTCTGTTCTTTCTGTCTTTTTTTTCCTGTTTATTTCTAGTTCTTTCTCTCTCTATTTCTTTGTCTTTCTCGCTATTTCTATCTTTCTTTGACTTGCCCTTCTTTCTTTATATATATATATATATATATATATATATATATATATATATATATATAATATATATATATATATATATATATATACCTCCCTTTTCCGCCACCTGCTATACTATATGGCTAGGGCTAGCGTGCCTGTTATCCATGCTTTTCCCACCTCCGCTGTACCGCTCATTATATTCCGATCTTCGACGACATGGTGTACTAAAACTATTTAGGAAAATGTATATTTCTCCCTATACAAAAACCTTCTTTTACAAAATCCATACTGTTACACTGCCGGTGAAAGCATGGTAATAAAGAAAAGGCATTTTCGTTTCTTCAATTAACTGTCGTCTCTGCGATGTACCAGAGACAATAGAACGCCGTTTTATTAGCTGCAAAGATGTCATTCTGTTTTAGGATATCCTTCAGCGAACTCTAAAAAAAGATTTTACCGTTAATTGGCATACTATGCGTTACCTTCTGCCAACGTCTCTCGATGAAGTGCCCTTCGATACGTGTTTCCTTATGGAAATGCACAGTTTCTGGAAAACACGTATGCAAGATCGTAATGCAGAACTAACCATTGCTTAAAGTATGCATTTCATTCGTATGGCTATTCATCTCAAGGACATTTATGAAGAACTTTACATCAGACCAGACTGGCACCCCATCTTGATGAGGTGCTCATCCTTACCAGCCTCCCTGTGCGACAGGTTTTGAAGAACATTTCCTGTTTTTCTGGACTTGTACAGTGCATGTATGTTAGCCTTTGAATGCTTGTCTAGTAGTGCTTGTGCGATTATTGTCGCTGAGTGAATGCAACCCTGCGTCATAACATTCGTGATAATTTTAAAAACGCATTGTAATAAATACCATGAAAGGAAAAAAAAGTGCCTGGATAGCCGAGTGGTTAGGACGCTCGCCTTCAGATCGTGGGTACGCGGGTTCGAATCCCGCCTCGTCAAGAATTTCTCTCTCTCTGTTTCTTTCTTTCTTTCTCTCTCTCTGTACTCGTTCTCTCACCCATCAGAGTTATTTCATCCCGCGCCGGAGTAATCGGCGCACGTGTGTTTTGGGAGCGAAGCAGAAGATGAAGGAGAGGACTGAGAGCAAGAAGAGGACGAAGAGAGCGCGTGCCGATTCATGATGATGATAGTTTCTGCTCGCACTACCCGGCGCAACGAAAAGCTTAAAGAGCTCCGCTCTTAAGTGAGTAATATACGTGACAAGTCAGGAGAGTCAAAATAAAAAAAAAGAGTCAAAGGAGTCCTTTTTTTTTTCTTTTCTTAGAGTGAAGGAGCTAAATTTGATCACGTTAGGGTGCCAGGAACCGATCCATGGTTTCCGCTAACGCTTTATACGTGACACGGGCGCACAGGGTAATATTTGCACGGATTATTCGACTAAATAATAGACCAGTTTCATGATGCCTGAGGAGGCCAGTAGGGCCCGCATGGACCAATGGGATATGTATACGTTCTCAAAGACAAGGCTCCAATACTTGTCAAGCATGTCACACAATCCATCACCATCAGAAGTGCATGTTGTCATATTTCTAACACCAGCATTCGTATCACCATTTGTTCAAGCCTAACTTCGTAATTCTATAAAAAAAAAGCTTGGCCTGTAGTCTTGGCAAATGTTCCTGTCGTGGCACACGACGTTGTACTTTAACTTTTGTACGGTACCCGAAGCATCTTGACAGCGAGTTGCTTCCGTGTCATGTTCATTCGACTTAGGAATTAATGAATTCTATCGACGCAAACGAAAAGTGCGAGGAACGTTACACTGTATGGACGCAGAAGATGATTTGCGTGGTCATGCGCCTAGCAAGCGACACGAGTTGACATTGATGACGCAGGCAACGCACATTCCACGCGCACACAGCATACACAAATAACACGAATGAGGCTTTTTTATGTTTTAACGCGATAGCGTTTAAAGAGCTCGTATCGCAGAAATTGCGCCGTCGGCGTCGGAGCCGTTGGTTGTGAGCGAAAAATCATCATCATGTCCCGTGACCGAAAAATCGAAAAGCTGCAAATAAAATAAATAATAAAAATGTTGGGTCCGAGTGAGAATCGAAACCCAGGCCGTCTGCGTGGCAAGCAGGTGTTCTACCACACAGCCACGCCTCTGCTTGGAGCTGCCTGAAAGTAACTTTCATGCTTCCCAAAAATACGCGTCCTGTATACAGGTGTCACAGTACGAGATGTAATATCGCAGTAATATTGCAGGTACAAGTGTACATTACCATCGGGTGTCACACCATGTCAATATCATAACGACTTCGTGGTTTAAAGACAGCCACCCATTACAAAAGGCGCACATATTACTGCGCGTATTCCCTTAAGACCACGTAGTGGGTGCATCGCAACTTCGAAGAATTTTCTC
>NC_051178.1:157066839-157094012 GCF_013339695.2 Rhipicephalus sanguineus | reverse complement strand
TACCCAGAAATTCAGACGTCAAACACATGCGCGCTTTGCTCAGACTATGCCAGCTTAGATCATACGCTCTGGCGGTGCCCTGCGTTACGGGTTCAAAACGTTATATCGTCAAAGTGGGATGCTGCGCTACGCAGTACGGATTTCAGGACGCAGCTATGGGCAGTCCAACGGGCCCACGACGTGGCGGACAGGTTAGGCTTATCTGTCCCGACGTGGGAGCGGCCCGCTACGTGCTAGTTCACGCCCCGACGGACCTAAATAAAGTTTTTCCATACCATACCATACCAGCATTCTTCGTATTTTCATTTGTTCAGACCAAACTTCGTCATTCTATAGAAAAAAGCTTGGCCTGTAGTCTTGTCAAATGTTCCTGTCGTGACACACGACGTTGTACTTGAACTTTTGTACGGTACCCGAAGCATCGGGGCAGCGAGTTGCTTCCGTGTTATGTTCATTCGGCTTGAGGAATTTTTGAAGGTTATCGACGCAAACGAAAAGTGCGAGGAACATTACATTGTATGGACGCCGGAGATGCTTTACGTGGTCATGCGCCTAGCAAGCGACACGAGTTGACATTGATGACGCAGGCAACGCACATTACACGCGTACACAACATGCACAAATAACACGAATGAAGCTTTTATGTTTGTTTTCTGCGGTGAAGTAAGAAAGAACTCTTCGAAAGTCCGCATTAAAAAAAACAAAGTACCGTAAGGAACATAAAATGACCACTGAAACGAACAGATACTAAAAGAGCGCGCCACAAAAGGAGAAGGAAGAGCCCCGGGCGCTTGTCACTTCCAGGAAACGTTGCTTTCTTCAAACGAACCCCGAAGCGGTTTTGGCGGCCATATAGATGTGTAAAAGGACAGCGTGCGCAGTATACAGCGTCGTTTGAGCGTCGAAAGCCGAGCCGACAAAAGGAAGGAAGCCGTTAGAGTGCCGTCGCAGTGCCCCAGCACTCGACGGCCGCACTTCCTCATAACCGCTCGGGGTGCTCCTCCATTCTGCAGAGGAGACAAAAAAGAAAAGGAAACAGCTGCAGATATGAAGCGGAGGAAGCGCTGTTTAGAACCATTCGCTCCCCATCGAGTGTACGCAATAACACAACGGGCAGTGCCTCGCTTTATAAGCCTCGAAGTACACAGCTGTCCGAAGACAAAGGCGTACGTTTATTCGCAACTTGGTGACGACGTCACTGCATGCGGCAGAAATTAAAGAAAAGAAAAAAAATCAAGACTCGTTCGAATGGAATGCCAAGATACACGGCACGACCGTCTAAATAAAGACCTCGTTTCGAGCTCTGCAGTTTCGAATAAGATGATAGCATCATATAATAAGAGTCGTAAGAGCTAACAAACGTGAAATATCTCTCGCTGTCTCTCTCTGCGAACGCACAAGTACGCATGCGACACTCCCCCCCCCCCCCCCCCCCCCCCCCTCTCCCTCTACACACACTTTTTCTATCGAAATACACGCACAGAGAAATTCGCAAGTGGTGGTAATTCGTTTATATAACTACATATACATGAATAAGTTAAGTAAGAGAAGAAAGGATAAAAGTACTGCTGACTGCCCTTTAACTGTCTAGTGCGAACTGCTGACAGCTGAATGGCGGTCACCAGCAAGAGTGGCAGTTGAGGAGTACAGGACATAGAAAGAGTATTAGAGACAATAGGAAGGTTACGCACTGACGGTCCGCTAGCGTGAACAAGCATTTACAGTTTTTACTAGCTATCTCTTTTTGCGTGCTATGCCTTCGTGCCCCGCCGCAATCGTGTTCGCGACAGCAATCCCGTAGCGGTCCCAGTTACGGTTGATGCGCATGACAGCTCTCGGTACGCTCTTGTCGGTTGGACGAACTGTACACGGTGCCTTTTTGCAGAGAGATACTAACGATTACTGTGCGGCGGCAAAATTGAATCTCGCTTCGCCACGCACACGGCGCTGTCACCGCCTGACCACTCTTGCCTGACCTTTCAATCTTCATCGGCTACGATGGAGCGAAAGGGTGCGCTGCTCGAAGTGTGCGTTAGGCGTGGCGTGACACGCGTAGTAGTACGTATTATTACGTTTCCGTTGTGTAAACGTCACGTACCGTCCTCTGCGTTGGTAGTGTTATTTCTTTCTTTTTTCTTTCTTTTTTTTAGACAGCGCTTTATGGCTAGGCCTTCTGACACTAAAGGTACGTAGAAGAACTCACATAATCGCAATTGCAGTGACTCGAATTTGTTAGAATTCTAAAAGAAAATAAAGTATATCAAACCAAAATATTGTAACGTCATGATTAAAATAGGTCTATGTCATTGCCTCAGTGCTTATGGGGCAAACATTTAATAGTTGATCGTCCCTTGTTCTTACTTCTCGTCGTACCTTCTTTTAATAATAATATAATAATAATATCTGGGGTTTAACGTCCCAAAACCACGATATGATTATGAGAGACGCCGTAGTGGAAGGCTCCAGAAATTTTGACCACTTGGGGTCTAAACCTAAATCTAAGTACACGGGCCCTAAATCTCGTGTACGCGGGCACCTAAATCTAAGTACACGGGCCTCAAACATTTTCGCCTCCATCGAAAATGCGCCCGCCGTGGCTGGTATCTTTTTTTCGCGCGTGTGTGTGCATGCGCTAGTGTGTGCGCGCATGGAATGACTGCGCATGCAGCTCTGACAACCACCAACATGTAGTACCAGTCTCCGACACATTACCATATTACTTACTCCTCCGGCGCTAAAGTATAGAGGCGCGAAGTTTAACGCAGTGAAAGTACGAACAATAACAAAGAATGAAGAAGTATTGGCACCTTGTGTTCAGAAGACGCTACGACGTTTCTGTTGATGCCGCCGGCGTCACTGACACCGACCGCTTTGGATGCGAAGAATATAAGACGCCACTCGTCGTTCATATCGTTAAGCAGCGCGCGATCACCTGACCTCAAGCTCAAAGATGTTCCTCCTCCTCGGGCCGTATTCTCAAAACTAGTAAGTGCTCTTTGCGATTGTACCCGCCGGCTTAGTTAGTCGTATACTCAGCTTTCGCAGCGTCACACCTTTCTTCAAGTTTCACTTGCGAAGTTTCCTAGCGTAAAATGTTTTTTCTTTTCTTTTCTTCTTTTTTTGAGGATACGACTTCCTGAACTGCGAACATGTGCAGTTACATGCAGAGCAGGCGCAGGTTCAATTTTTTCAATACTCGCTACGCTGCGCATTCTTTCTGAAGCTGCTGTGTCACCGAAGTGTCATTGGCATAAAGTTTCCTGCCATATTTACTGAAGGGAACTACGGTGCTGCGATCGCACAGCCACCATGGGAATGATGGGTAGTGCATGAATTTTCCTTGTCTTCGAGCTTGCGACTACGAACGCACTTGTGACTTTGTTTTTTGTTGTGTTTTGGCTTTTGTTTACGATAAAATAATGGCTAATTGTGAACCCATGAGCTGATTTAAATTGGTGAGCCTATGAAGGTCAAGGTGGTGAAGTGGGACTGCTGAACTTCTGCTGAACTTCGTCTTGCGACAAAGCGGCTGCAGGCCACACGGAGCCGAAATAACTATAGTGAACTAGAATATACTAGTTCTAGCTCTGGTTTACTACAGAAATGAATGAAGCTTACGCAAATCTATGTAATACCCATGAAACTACAGCCGTGCTGGCTGAAAGCGTCATGCGTTGCAGTTCCCATAGACACTAGCGCCACATTCCCCTCTAGTGTATTACTATGAAACTCTATGGTCATTGGAACTCCTATATACAGGCTTTGCTTGTGTCTTTCCTGCATTCGCAGCCCGTAGCTGCTGAGGCTTCGGCTACGACAGAAGCACGCATTCAACTGAGACCATGTGAACAATACCACACAGACGCGATGTCGGTGCGATATCGCGCTGTACTGCAGCGTTCTTTTTTTTTTTTTTGGTCGGCGATAAGCGTGTAGTAATAGGTAACAGTGCGTCCTCTTTGGCTACTGCGGTTGAAGGGTGTACACCATATGGCGTACCTATTGCTCGCGACAGAAGCGAATCCGTTGCACTATTTAAAATAGACGTGCCCACGCTATAGTAGACGCCATGGCGCAAAAATACCCGCGAGTGAACTTTGTTATACGTACTATTCATCGTGGTTGCATCAGCTATAAAGGCAGTCACTCACACATGCAAAAGAATATCGAATGTGACACTTCTCTACGGGAGTCTATTTTTCATCGTTTCCAAAGCGAAACACTAGCCATGCCTATACGACGTGAGGCGCTTAATATATCAAAGGCCGATTCGTTGTAGGGCTTCACGCGGGCGTCGATGTTACGAGCGCTGCCTGCAGCGCAAGTATATGCCCGACTGTGGCGCGTAATCAAACGAGCGGCAGGAAACGTCATTTTTATCGGCTGCCGCTGCCCTTTCGACATCTCGCTGCAAGCTGCGTGAAAAAGAAAATTTACGCAGGGTTCGGTTCAACTTTTTATAAGCTCGGGCGATAGAAACGTCGCCTACGCAGAGTGTCGCAGAATCGAGGTGGAAGCACACGCGCAGCCCAGCCCCGACCCGCCCGTTCGCAATTGAAGAAAATATGTTTTGATCAAACCGCACTCACGAAGACGACGGGTTTTAAAAAGAAAAGCTGTACGCGCGGCTGGGCGAAGATACACACGCGAACTGGGCCGTCCGATATACAAGAAGCGCTCGAGAGAATCGATACACCAGCAGCGACGTTAAAGGTCGAGCGCCGACGTGCGCTTCGCGCTAACGATGGGCTGCATCGCATATATACAGGGCCGCCCTTTGGTGCCAGCGAGAGATAAGGCGACGGAAATGAAGCCTCGTGGTGCGGCCGTAATCACGCAGAAAGGCGGGCGTAGACAATCTCCAGCGAGAGATACACGACAGCTTCGAGGCAGAGCCGTCACCGCCTTAGATACGGAAACCCGCCCGAGCGAGCACGTCTCCCATCTCGGCTGGCGGCGGCCGGAGCTACATAGGCTGCCTTGTGTGTATATAGAAGTGCACGCGACGTGCCCCGAAGTCGTAACGATGTGTAGCTTTTTTTTCGGGGAGAGGTGCCGCGGCAGTGTGTCGTTCCGGTCATTTGTAAGCCTACACTTGTTCGCTTGCCCTGCATTTGCGGTGACGTCCTTGTTTTCTCGCGGTCCTTGACACGAACGGGTCTGGTACAAGGGCGCCGAGTGCCGTGCGCTTCCGCTGCGTCTTTCTCCGCGATGGCGCCTCTGACACCATGTCAGTCACGTCGCCTTTAGTTGAATTTAATTGTAAGGTTCTACGCGCCAAATCCGCTATATAACCATGAGGCACGCCGGAGTGGGAGACTCCTAATTTTTTAATGATAATAATAATCGTAATAATTTGAGCGGTTTTACGTGCCAAAACCAGGATATGATTATAAGGCACGCCTTAGTGAAGGGCTCCGGTAATTTTGAGCATCTGGTGTTCTTTAGCGTGCAATAACTGGCATCCCACAGTACATGGGCTTCTAGGATTTCGCCTCCCTCGAGAGGCGACCGCCACGACCGAGGTCGAACCCACGGCCTTCGGGACAGCAGCCCAGCACCGTAACCCCGCGGCGGACTCCGCGGATAAATCTAGGTAGGAAGATGTTTTTGCGTATTGCCTGCATCGAAATACGGCTGCCATGGCTGGGAATCGAACCCACGTCCTCGATCTTAGCAGTGCAACACGTTAGCTGCTAAGCTATACCACGACGTTTCGTCCATCGCCCTCAGAAAGCGCGGAAGTGCTTTCACAGTCCTGCAGGCCGAGTTTGAGCAGCGAATGCGTAGACAGTGCACCAATTAAATATAACACGGCAGTCTTAACTATAGCAAGACATATAGAGACAATTTTCTGCGACATTGTGGCGACTAGATGGAAATCGCATGAGCGATGCCATCTTGAACAATAAACATGTTGGGACATTCGCGTGCCCGACTGTTGACTGATGGACTGGACAAATGTCGTTCTGTGTACATTGATCCTTAAGAAATCACTCTCATTCTCGTGGCCTGTCTTCTTCCTCGTAAGGCTGCCGGCAGCCAGCTATGCACGTCTACCGCGAGTAGAATATAGATTTTGCCTTTTTGAGGACGACACATAAAATGGGCACTGATGAATGTGCCTTAACGTTGCAGTAAGACTTTGGTCTGGGCGAGTTGGTTCATAGCAATGGGAAGGCACAGCGCAACTGAGACAATGGACAAGAACACACAACACAAACGGGCGCTGTTTGTGTTGTGTGTTCTTGTCCATTGTCTCAGTTGCGCTGTGCCTTCCCATTGCCTTAACGTTCTCCCGGAAACAACGATAAATGGTTCAGCAAAGGCCTGTACGCACTGTTACGAATGATTTTCGGTTACTAAAAGGGCAGCAATGACAGTGACGATAGCAAAAGGATTGCACCCTTAGCAGACGACATTTGTCGAACCGTCGCAAAGTAATATATCTGGGGTTTAACGTCCCAAAACCACCATATGATTATGAGAGACGCCGTAGTGGAGGGCTCCGGAAATTTCGACCACCTGGGGTTCTTTAACGTGCACCTAAATCGAACCGTCGCAAAGCTAACGCCATCACACTATTGCGTTCATTAGTTACAATTCCTTTCTGAACCATGAAAACCACGGACCTATTTTATTTTGTTAGAAAGAAAGAAAGAAAGAAAGAAAGAAAGAAAGAAAGAAAGAAAGAAAGAAAGAAAGAAAGAAAGAAAGAAAGAAAGAAAGAAAGAAAGAAAGAAAGAAAGAAAGAAAGAAAGAAAGAAAGAAAGAAAGAAAGAAAGAAAGAAAGAAAGAAACGTACGGTGTTGAAGGTAGGAAAAGAAGTTGCAGTGCAGGCGTATATAAAAGCAAATGGACACATTGCGATGATGCACGAACCACGGGTACTGAGTAAATGGGATCGTTTCAAGACATCAAATGTATAGGTACCGTCTTTTCTCAGCAGCCCGAAAGTGCCGATTTTATCGTAGTTTTTTGTTGTTGTTCATCACACATAGAACTCTGTCGTTGCCATTGCCTTGCAGTGCACATTTTATCCGGTGCAATATACGGTGTCGTATTCATCGGGTGCCTTCTTTTTTCTGGCCCCGGCAGTCGTGACACTGAAAAGAAGGAAAGACGTTCGCTTATCGCGTGAATGAGACTGACAGCGTTCTGGAGGACAAAACGTGTTATTTGTCACTGTCAGTCCCGAGCGAACGACACCGAAAAAAAAAACCCCAAGTAACAGCTCACGTTCCAAGATGCACCAGAGCCCTGAAAACGCCGTGGTCGTCGCTGGTATTCTTCCATTAGCGACATTTGCGACGGATCAAAGCAATATGGGGGCCACGTCTGGGAAAGAGGTCGCTTTCGAGTAGATGTACTCGAAGTTCTTGTAAGAACAAGAGACCACGCGAGGCATTGCCTTCAAGTAGAGTAGAGTAGATCCTAGAAACTCTGGCACACACCCACGCTGGGGGATTGGCCAAGAACCGGATAGTTTTTAAAATACATTTCTTAAAGTAAAGCTTAAATTTTTTTTTTCTATTTAATATGAAAGAAGTAAAAATGAAAAAAAATAATAAAATAATAGAATATAATGTAAACCTTCTCTGGTCATCCTCTTCTTCCTCAGCATCATTGTCTTCATCATCGGCGGCATCATTATTATCGTAATCATCATCATCGTTATGTACACTGCGGGACAAGGGCCTCTTCTAGCTATTTCCAGTTATTTGTTTCCTGAACTAGAAGCCCTGGTTTTGTCCATGCCAATTTTCTTGCGACCAATCCTGTAACACTAATACATCTCTGGTGATTCTATTCGCCTTGCGATAAATGCCTCGACAAGCTTTTCCTAACATCAACCAAAATATCGGGCACTCCCTGTCGTTCTCTAAGCCCCATCACTATATTATCGTCTCTGCAATTTGTGCCTAACATTCTTTTATCTTCGTTAGCGTTTCTGTTTGTGTGATTTATACCTAAACACCGTATGATGCAAGACGTGTACGAAGCGTACGAACGCGTAATACGTTGCCTCTCTTAACGATAATAGTATCTTTCGCTGCATTATCCAGGACGGAAGTCTAAGCCAGTTGCTTTAACGTTACTATTGGTAAAGCAGCGCGAAAGAAAAAGACTCAAATTGGGATGTTGGACACATGACTGCAATTGTGAAATATAGCATTTGTATCACCGGTAACCTTTCCTTGTGTCCCTATGTTTAGTGCCCCGTTCTTGATGACGTCCTGTCCCTTCTGCTTTCGGAAAGCGCAATGTCGAAGAAAAGCTTACTGTACTTAACTATTTCGATCAGTGGGCACAATGCGTCAGCTCTGGCAATGCCTCTACGCGGTAGGTATTGCCGGATGCCCAAGTTCGTCGCTGTGTTTGTTTGTTTAGTCTAAGGGATCATTAATTCGGCTAAACGCGCGTGCTGTGCGCTTGTGACGACACCCCGGGGACGCGTCAGCATTTCTTTCCCAACATAGCTTTCCGCAGTATTCTTCTTATTCAGTGTTTTCTCCAATATTATTTCTCATTTATATGAGCTTCACGAGCGCCCTCCACCGGATCCTACTGAATTACATTGCCGGAGCGAGTGTAAATTTGGATCTTCATTCATTCCGAAGGGCCTTGGCCCTACGAAAAAGAAAACAAAAATTAACGTCCAATTTTCTTTTCTCTGACCTTTCGCTTGTTAGAAAGCTGGCTTCTCCGCATAAAGCATTATTATATGACAAAGCACGCTTTAAAGGTCCAGTTCCGGAAAATAAGTAGCGGCAATCGCAACGAACCAGAAATGGTGGGAGATGCGCGACTAAGCGAAAACTTTAACAAATTCTGCAAGATAAAGACGAAACAAAAGTAAACAAAAGACTTAAACAACGCGTGTGTCGGTTTTTATGCGCCTCTTGGTTCTTGTCTTTCTACCACGCCGTAGATAAGACAATGCAAGCACTGACTCGCAACTGGAGAAAGTAAGAAAAGCGCGTGCTAAAGGAACACTAAAGTGAAATTATGGTTCAGTTTAAACGGGTAATGGTTATTTGAAAACACGACCGTCGTAAATTAGTTCGTCGAACCTCTCTGCGCTGAAAATCAACGTAGAAACAACCTAGCATCACTTAGCTAAAGCATAGCAACGACCTAGAAGCAACCTAGAAACAATGCTCATCATCTAGCTAAGGACCAGAAACAAACTAGACGCAACCAGTTCGGTACGTTAGGTGTATAGCCCCCTCCGAGGACAACGTACTTCATTTTAACCGATTGAGAACTTTGGTGGCTCTAGTAAACGGCATCGATATATATGACGTCACAGGAATTTGTTGTGGCTATTTCAGTGTTTCGTCGCCACCTGCATTTTCCTTTGTTTTTATTGCGTTTTCTCGCTTACCAAGCGTCTTCTCGCGGCAAGATTGGTGCTCTTGGTATTATAAAAGGGCTGTTTAACAGTACGAGAAAAATTGTTTTTGTCACAATCGCCCATGGCTATGTGATTTATTATACGAAAATCATCGCGAATTTATCGAGCCTGTCAATATAATCGAGCGCGCACTCGTCCCATTTAGACATAGAATCTCGCGTGTCCAGTGAGTGAAGAGAGTATATTTGCCGTTTTTCCTCAACCAGCCAATCAGCGCGCGCTGGAAGCGATATGATGGCGATAACTCCAAGAGTGGTCGTCACAGAATACGAGCCCAGTAAAACGTTTACGCGGTTTCTCGTTCATGCGTCATCGCTTCCATTGAAATGCGGCTGCATTTCAATGAAAGCGTAATGCAAACATGCACCTAAGTTTGGTACGCGCACCTAAGTTTAGGTGCACGCTACATAACTGTAGGAGACCAGGATCATTCCGCAGTACTGCACTCTGACGTGCATTCCAGATAATATGGTGTTGGCTGTGGCACGTGAAATTCCAAGACGTACTTCATATTAATTCTAGCATGTGTTTTTCTTTGTATTTCTTACTTTGTTTAATGTTTTTCGCACTTTACAACCATGATAATTCAACAGGTATCAATTAATCAGTATTCTCGTTCATGAAGACATTCCAATTAGTATAAATTTAACTATAGGTAAAAACACGCACGTATATGTATATATATATATATATATATATATATATATATATATATATATATATACTATTAACTGTAAGGGTAGTGGTTTGCGCCTGTCGGTGCTTCATTAGCGCAATCCATTACCCCTTTAGCGCACGCCGTTAAAGGTAGCTGTTTGAGCAAGTTGGAGCTCCGTTAGCGCAATGCGTAGCTCCTTCGGCGCAATACATTAGGGGCAGCTGTTTGGGCTATTTGGAGCTTCATTAGGGCACAAGTTAGCGATTGTGTTCTAGCTGTTGTTCGCTTATTCTTCGCGCTGTAACCGTCAAATCGAAAGAAACCTATAAAAAAGAACTGTTGATGTTATATATACCTAATACCAATGCCCCGTTTCCGCCAACAGTAGAATATCTGGTACAGGACTTTCAGTGTTTAAAGCGCTTGTGCTCACATACTTTTGCTATATACTCCATTCCATACGTAGTAGTCGACGCAGTGGTGGCTACGCAATAAGTGCGGTCAGCAAAATGTATAACTCCGCGCGCCTCATAGCCGCGTTTCGTCGTCTTAAATGCTCGTGCGAACAAAGCAAGGGCACGCGCGTCAGGCTTCGTGACGCTTCGAATGCAAAATAAAGAAACGAAGACATCGAAACGCTAGAAGATCTAGAACAACATATTCGCAGCCGTAAAATTGAGTTGTTTCTCTATAAGCCAGGCAAACTTCCAATTTATTACTCCCCATGCAGCTGAAAGAAGTCCCGCTGTGGGTGCGAAACAAGAATGAACTATTTCCTGGTGCGAACGCATCTACTGCGAGAAGCCTCCACAGCGTTGACCGGTATGCATGGAACGGAGTATAATTGCGACGCAACAAGTAAGTTACGCTTCGACGAAACGCAAGCTTTCCTTTTGTCACCGCCTAACACGGCAAGCGTTTATCTCTCTCCCGCCGCCGCTTCGAGTTAAAGCGGCAGTTCGCCATCCATGGCCCTTATCGGTTGACGCGTGTACGAAAAAGTGCAGCACGCACCACATGTCGCAACACACAGCAATGACATCCTTATCAGTCGCTTAATGCCGCGCGCGCGTCTTTCGTCTGCTAATGCGCCAACGTCGCGTCACGTTTTTTCCGAGCTGCAACGAGTAACGTCGTTGTTGCGAAAGTTATTTCGCGTCTCGTACAGTCAGTACAATACAGTCATTGCTAATTATGGTTGATTGGCTACTTGTGTGTAACGCGAACTTAGGCCCCCGGATGGGCGCCTAAGTATTTACAGAAGCAGCCGATTAGTTCAATAACCACTACACAGTGATCAAAGTTGAAAGCAAAATAATTTTGCTGTTCGGCAGCTGGAAATGATTCACTTGGTATGCACGGAACGAACATCTAGTTCGTTTATAGTTTTCATTTACGTATTAATTTATTCATTTGTTTCTTGTTAGCTTTTTTTACTCTGATTGATTGATTGATTGATTGATTGATTGATTGATTGATTGATTGATTGATTGATTGATTGATTGATTGATTGATTGGTTGATTGATTGATTTTGCGCACTACAAGAAGCGAGCAATGTGCTCCTTCTGAGCCGGGGGGCGAAACGTAAAACGCCGAATCACCGACATATCAGTGCAAATTGCAATGAAACCCCGGTGATCAAGATTGTTCCTCAGTGTGACAACCCTCATATTGATGTCTTCGTTCTGGCGCAAAAAAAAGAAAACAATTTAATTTGTTTTATCCTTAACCAATAATACATTTTCATAAAGATTTGTTTCGCTCTTTAACATTCCCCGTTCGTCCGACTGACCTTTTTATACGCTTTCTTTCGTCTGCCTCGGTAGTACAGTGGTTACGGTGCTTGGCTGCTGACCCCAAGGTCGCGGGTTCGATACAGACAGTGGTGGTCGCATTTAGATGGATGCGAAATGCTTGAGGCCCGTGTCCTGTGCGATATCAGTGCACGTTAAAGGGACAATAAAGACAAACAATTAGTAGGTTTAGATTGATAAATTGTACCCTAAGCACTCTAATTCCGTTAATTTCACCATCATAGGTTTATTAATAGAGGAGAAAATCAAGTTCAAAGTTTCATTTTTAAACTTCGCGCCGGAATCTCCGTGTGTGACGTCACGGATTTCAATGAGTAATTATCGTATCTTGACGCCATTGGCTCAACAGAATTTCCTCAAACTTGGTATGTTAAGTCTATGGCCCCCTCAGATGACAATGTACTTCATATTTACCGATTAGGAACTACGTAGGCCCTAGTAAACACCGTCAAATTATGTGATGTCACGGCGAATGGTGCGGAAATTTCCAGGTGGCGTCGCCACCCACATTTTCTTTTTGCGCGTTTTCTCGCTTACTAAGCGTCTTCTTGCAGCAAGCACGGTGTTTTTGGTATCGTTAAAGAGTAGTTTATTAACACGAGAAAAATTGTTTTGCTGTTTAGTGTCCCTTTAAAGAACACCAGATGGTCAAAATTTCTGGAGCGCTTCACTATATGCTCCCAAAGCAACGTCGAGCGGCGCCACTGCTCTTATCGCAACTCCCGGGGGCATCCACGGCCACAGCACTGCCGCACGCGCAGAGCTCTCGGATTGTATCTGTGGTGCGTCACAATGTAACTATTGCTGACTATCAGTGCTCCCGGCCGAATGAGGAGCGCATGTGCGCACGTGTCCTTGCCGCCGCTGCTGGCAGATCCGGCGACAAACCGCCTTCGCGGGCAATGTCGTCTGCCCCCAGTAACGCATAGCTCAGCCGCGGGATCGTCGCGCCCAAATTTGAGCTTGGGTTCCCCATGGTCTGCGTCATAATACCGTGGTTTTGGCACGTATCCCAGGCATTTTTATTATTAACCTTCCTATACCCTTTCTTTAGTTGCTTTCTTCCTCTTTCTTTCACCACTCCGCATGTCGTCACTTTCATCTGCTTGTAACGGAGGCGTCGACAAGTTGGCGAAATGGCATGTGGTCTCAGGATCATAACCGTGGCTTGGATACCACTGGACCATACCGCAACATAAAACACGACACTTACGCAACACTTACGCAATCAGACCCACTGCGTCTGTACGCATTGTCATGCAGACTGCGCACTGTCAGCGGCGTCGCTTATCGCGCTTTGGCTGCTCCGTGCTCGGCAGTTCAAACGCCGCTTCGCCTTCGCGATGTTATCGCTTCGAGCGGTCGGGCCATGCGTTATCTCGCCGACACTATTGACCGCGTCCATACACGTTTCGAGAAGGGCGCCGACACGCGGACAGCGATGTCTTTCTTTTCCTTATTTTGTCATTTTCTCACTTTCGTCATTCGTCTTGGGACGAGCTGCTTTGAAGCATTTCTCAAGCCTATCGGCTATTGCCTCACTTTTCTTTTTATTGCTATCATACGTATTGATTTTGAGTTGCCATGCCTATTTATTTTCTTTTTCTATGAAGTGATGGACGGAGCCTTCATTGCATCGCCAGCTTATACAATCAATTGTGAGCATTCCCATGGTGCCATGATGTTCAACGAGTACAAGCGAACACAGTCTTTTAACATGTGTTTGTTGCTGATTAGGAAAGAAACCACCTTCCTCGCTAATTTTGACTTATATCTTGTGAAAATGGAAGTTCCGACGTGCTATAGTCAGGCAGCGAACGTGTTTTTTTAGGTTGCTCGCAGCATTTGCGCATGGTTAAGTACCGCGATGGGTGCGCCGTGTTGCACAATGTATTGAGCACCTTGTCGATCGATGATCATGCTTACGAGGGGCGTTGTTGATGCACTATCTTTGGTAACAATCCACGAGAATGGTTAGATAAGAAAGCGAAACCGGTGTTTGTTGCCAATGAGTGTTAAATGCACTAAATTAGCGACTCATTACGAATAGCAAAGGATAATAACATTCCTAAAATTCATACCAGTGAAGATATCAATAAGTAATCGTGCAAATTTGCCGGCAGCCTCCTATCATATGTCGAATGGATCCGGGTTCACAGTAGAAGCTGTAATGCGTGAGGGCTATGATGTGATCTGGTTGGTTCAAGATTCGTCACTATGAATAGACGTCATCCTTGGGTGCCTCAACTTTTGTGCAGAGTAATGGAAAAGCTTCCTCGGCATTGAAGAAATTTATTTTGAATTAGATGAAGTTCATAGCTAACTATACAACGTATAATGCTTATTTATTATTCTACTGTTTCCTCATGATTAACTTGATTCTCCTAATTATAACGCGCTCTAAAAAGTTTAGCTGCATGATTCTAACGCTCTACACTTAACGCCCATGTGTCTATTCTCTCATTTTTAGTCTCGGTACTACGCGATTCACCCGGCCAACAGTGGTTAAAAACAATTAATGTTCAAACTCCCGTATGATAACCTAAAACTGTAAATAACAGTCATTGGTAAGCGTCCAGGGTCGTCAGTCACTTTTAATTCAAACAGCCGACGTCTTCATCGTTGTTGTTGCTGCTACTGTTTCATGCTTGCCTACGGCTCAACTCAGCGTGGCGAGAAAGAAGAGGGTTCCGTCCGAGACCTTGGAAATACGATATGCAAGGACGTGCCGGCATCCTTCATATGCCTATCCTCGCAATGGCGGACAGAGGAGAAACTCCTCGGGCAGTGCATTTTGGTCGTGTTGTTATTCCGGCGGTCGAGAAAGACTCGGTGGTACAGGCGCCACTCAACGCCGCCGCTCCAGTCGACAGGTGGCGCTTCTGTTAAGGGTCACCAGTCGACGCGGGAAGGGGGGGGAGGGGGCAGGGGGAAGAGGTTTTGAGAGGACGCGTGCCGAGGAGGGGCAGCAGAGGCGCGAGCTCTGGCCTTCGATCAGGCGGGTCCCCAGAATCGGAGGAGGGGGTAAGGATGAAAGGGAGGAGAGGTTGTAGGGTGGCTCACGACCCACCACCGTTTGACGTCACCGCCCTCACCCCCCCCCCCCCCGCAGGGAATCAATAGCGAAGCCCTGGCTCTCGGCTTTGGCCCCGTGGAATCGGAGCTCGAGAGGGCGGTTGCCCGACGCTGCAGGACAGCTGCCGCGTGCTGCCTGCCTCCGAGGACGACGCGCGAGGTTCTCCCGGCTGATGGTGCGCGGACCCGGACTCTCTTTCCCTCTTGGTGATGACGCGGCACGTTTCGCTCTCTCCGGAGATCGGCGGCAGGGCCAAGCCCCGTGCTCTTTCCTCGAGAGGCAGCCGTGAAGGCCGAGCAGACCGCAAGAAAATAATAACAGAGTCGAGAGAGAGTCGAAAGAAGCGCCGCGCAGTGATTCGCTTATGTTGCGCTGGCGTTGGCGTACTGCAGCCGTATAAGCGGAGCCAAAATGCGAGCTGCAGTGGAACTTTCCGCACCGACAGCAGCGCCATAGCGTACACAGCCTGTAAAAATGAGCGCAGAGGCACTGGTCGACATAATGTCGTGCGCGCATATTTGTTTATTCGGAATACACAATTCGCTGCGCGTGTTTGCGAGATCTGTATTTGTACGCGCGGGTGCGTGCTTATTGTTCAAAACATTCGCCGCTTCTTCGTGCGTCCGTGCATGTTGACAAAATACAAAGAGATTTTTGCACTCCGGGAATAGAAACCGATGGAAAGCGCTGTACAGTTAAAATGAGGATATGCTTTGCAACCAGCTTTGGTGACTTCTCATCTGACATGCTAAGCATAAAACCTTTATGAATTAATATGATGTACTCACTATTTGCTCCCTATTACTGCAGCTGATACGTGCCATACAGTAAATAATTACTATTATAATTCGTGAAACAATGTCACACTGCTAATTGTGATAGAACTCTTCGAATAATCCATATGGTGTGACGAAATTTCGCTTTCTGCATGCAGAATATGTTAAACAAATTTGTTATTGTTGATGAAGATCCCCAGCGCCCGAATACGCAAAGTTATGCGTGCGTAAGTTCAAAGAGCTCGGCCATGTTGGTAATAATATAACATTTAATCAATATCACACGAAGAGAACAAGTATCGAAAAAAAGAAAACAGAACGCATCGCTTTCACATGAAGTTTTCCAATCAACGAAAGATTATCTTCGCCGCAGCTTTTCGCACAGAAGTTGCAGCTTCCACGTCTTCTTGCTCAAATGCAACAGCTCAGTTAAATTTCGGTGAACGGACGACCTTCCCCGAGCCTATAGTGCTGACACTCATTTGGAGGTCTCTGAGCCAAAGAAGGCAGCGTGCGCAATCGATGTTGTCATCTTGGCACGAAGTCGAGGAACGCCTTGACCTTGCATCGCTCTTGGGGTTTTCACGGTTCTGCCACAGAAACGCGGTGTTCTCTCGAACGCAGTTCTTTCCTTGGCGAGGTATTCCTTTACATAAGCCTCTTGCAACATATGATGAATTTCTGCGACATTGTTTCTCAACTGCTCAAGAATTTTATATATATTGACACAATGCTCCGTCTATTCGTCCATCTCCGTTTCGACAAAGAGGACAAAGTGGTTACACAACCCATTTCTTGGTCAATCCTCTTTGTGGATATGAGACACGGGTACCATGAATAACACAACAACATATGCAAGCATAAAACTCTGCCTTGAAGTACAGCAATTCGTTTCATATACTAGAGGTCAAGCACCGCGCGTCCTTTCAAGTGAGACGAGTGAGAGACCGGCGCCACTACACCCTCTCCCAATTTTTATTATCTGGCTTGTTGCATAAGCTCTTGGGACAGACCTCGTTTTCTTCGTTGAGTCAAGTCTTGGTAGACGGTCGTGTCTGAGACCCAGCCGCTCAAGTATTCCATGAATTTATGCGCACATCCAACTTCAGCACATTTCTACTAGCGCGTATTCGTGTTCTGTGCGTTCACACTTACTACTGTTCATCTGTTATTTTTTATTGCGATAGCAATTATATGGACACTTTCGGCTGATTTTTGCCGTCGCTGTCGCCGTCATGTCCCGGATATGTATATGTATGTATATATAAAAATGCACAAAGAAAAATCAAGCAGAAGAAAAAAATTTCCGAAGCACCAGACCGGGGATTCGAACCATCGACACGCCGCTCCCCAGCCCAGCTGCATTAGACAACTCAACCATGCCACATGCATGCGCGGGCGAAATAACGGCGAGCTATTTATATACACCACTTACCGCTGGTGGTAAGCAAATCTCGGAGGTGCTTGAGCGTGTTATTTATCACGCAACTGCTCCTAATTTTATTTCAATTTGAAAAGTGCCCTTGAGACGCGCACGACAAAGTGGCCCTTTTCTGTACCCACTCGTGATGTGGAAGGAAAAAAAAAAACAAAGAACACCGGGCACACTTTACATCAGGACGCCCCCGTGTGGCAGAGACGCAGGGGGTCACTCCACACGCCGCAGTTTAAAACAAAAAGAAATATCTAAGAGGGCCTGATTCTCCATTGTCGACACTTGCAGCGAGTTGCTCATGCGCAAAGACGTAACAACTGCGACAGTTTTTAGTTCCCGCTTGCCCAGTGCATGCCTGTGCGTTCTCTTCGGGCGTCCTTCTTTGTGCTTGCAAGTATCAAGCTGCTTCTGGTTCTTCGTGTGACATTCCAATTTCTTGCTATCGCATTCATTGCTTCGCCCTTGCGGCGAAACTGTGACTTTTTTTTTGTGCTATTCGTTTTTGTTTTTTCTCTATCCTTTCTGTTATTCTCCCCCTCACCCCCCACCCCACGTGCAGCGTAGCCAACGGTGTCATTCCCCGTCGAAAACTATAAGACCCGGATGGAGTGATCAATCTGTAAAGTCATATAACGAGTTGCCCAACGTAGTAAATTTTTTTCGATAAACTTCACTAAACATTATTATCTCATGCGCTTTATTCGCGCGAATTCAGCTTCGTGTTCGTTTAAAAACATTGTGCGTCCCGTGGCCTTTTACGGCCAGCTGTGTATCAATCGTGCGCTGTGCGAAATTCGCAAGAACACGCCCCACGAGAAGTCATGCAGCGAGCCGACGCACCATGGTCGGGCCACACCGCCATATTGGATGAGAAGAAGGCCGGAGGCTGGGACTCGGGATACAAAATAGATGCGTTTATTCGGAATGCAGCTGCATGTATGTAAGGAGCGAGACGACGGAGTGGCTTGGGGTCGACCCAGGTTGACTCGTACCTAACTGGCTTGACTCATCATCGACCTGCGCAGAAAAGCCCTCGTCTCGCGACCGTGCGAGTGAGTCATTCGGGAAAATGCAGCACAACAGTGCGCGTGACTCGTAATGTGAGAGTCATTTATACGTCAACGTTCTATGTTATAATGGGAAACAACGTTTTTAACTGAGACACGACGTGATGCAGACTCTGTACGCATAGAAGCCGCCGGCTAATTTTCCGTATCTGGCTCGTATACGTCCGAACGTGTGCCCCTACCTTGCCTTCGTGCTTTTGTATCCACCCAGACGTGGTGGCTGTTAGGACCAGGTATCGCACCTGCAATCAATTGGGTCCAGTAATAGAACGCGCCGGGTAGCCGCCGAACAACAAGCCGCGGATCGATTATCGGGAAAGCTTCCTAGAAGGACCAAAGGTGACGTCGTCGTGTTTTTCTAGAGGCAATCTTCGTAAAGCATCCCAGCTGCCACGCGTAAGATCAGAATGAACGATGGGAAGGCTGTGCGGCTGTGCAAACATTCTGACAGGTGTACTCAGGCCCGCACGAGGCAATAACAAGGTCGTTCCGCTGAACATGACGCATGCGCATGCGACTGAGCGAAAGTTGCTGCGCTCTGCTACGGGCTCTTGCTACTCTTGTTATTGATCGTTTATGATCTCCAATTGCCGGTTATTGCGTTCGTCGCGATTAACTGATATATTAGAATTATGTAAACCGGTTAAGCACGACTAAACTATGTGATCTAAGCAAGTGGACCTAAAATCATCCACGCTCTTGAAAGAGGCTACCTTGCAAGTTCAAGGAACTCGCTGTATACGCTTCTTTGATGTTCTGATAACCACCTAACGTACTTTCTTTCCTTGGTGCATAAACACTTTTTCATTTGGACACCCTTGTAGCGCATGTACCGTATACGGTATAGAAGTAATCTCCGTGGTTGCTCCTCGGGTAGGGTAGTATAATAATAATAATTGTTGGGACCAAACAGAAAACATGTACCCGGCCAGGACTTCTGGATTGGCCTGAGCCCGCACAGCGTTATAATCTATGTCATATCATGCTCAATCAGTGCTGCCTTTTCTGACACACAGTAGAGCACACAATTAAGCAAGACAAGTGAAGTGCATTGTGTAACGGCTGCTCATAATCATACACTGGCAGCTTTCCAGTGAGTGCACAGTAATCCGACCAAGTTGATATCAATGTCGATGTACTTAACCCCCCCCCCCCCATTCCTACCTTTCTTTGCTTCCAAGCCAGGTATTAACAATAGTAATACGGCAGTGCTTAGTAAATTACAATATGTTTACTTTAAGATAATAATAATTGTTGGGGTTTAGCGTCCCAAAACCAGGATTATTACGAGAGACGCCGAAGTAGAAGGCTCCGGAAATTTTAACTTCGTGCCGGGCTCTTTACCGTGCATTAAATCTGAGCACACGGGCCTCTAGTATTTTCCCGGCATCGAAATGCGGCTGCCGAGGCCGGGATTCGATCCCGAGACCTTCGGGTCAGCAGTCAAGCGCCATAAGCACTAGAACAACGCAGCGGGTGAAAGGTAGCATACCACTTATTCTGAGGCGGTTAGCCGCTCTGCCTTTTCCCTCTATCCCGTTCCCTCCCTTCTACAGTCACTCCTCTATAGTGCACGTATTCAGTGGCATCCTATTTCATTCCAATTCAATGAAACTTATTCAATGCCATTGAGGTCGTTTCGATGAATGAATTGAAGCTTGTGACTACAGTTGGCACATAGTAAAGGGCAACATCGACGCGGATGTAAATCTACAACCTATGACAAACGGCTTATGTAAACACGGGACAATCACCGTGTAAATGGACTCTTACTGCGAATGCTCACGCATGAAAAGAAGCTCTCATACCATAAGTGCATTCGTATCAAAATTAGAAGCTGCACTAAGACATCACTGACACTTCCAGAATATACAAAATAGCTTCCAAAATATCAGCCAACCCTTCTCTTCCCCCCCCCCCCCCCGCTAAGTAACAAAGGGAATGGAGTGTAGGTGGTGTAATGAGAATATTGACATCTGGCGAGTACGAATAATATTACAAGTGTGAACTTGTTCACATGTAAATTGACGTCGTTTGGTCTTTATAATAACCTGATGAGGAGAACACATTTTTGACTAAATGTCACTTCATGTTTTGCGCAGGACAAGCTGCTCACGAAGCTGGAAGAGCATGAGCCGGAGTTGGCTACAAGTCAGGAGGAAGAGGTAAGTATGGCTCAGACCTTAACATATCCTCACCCATTTGGTCCTTGAGTTAGAAAGAGAGCTGGGCAAAATACCTGCCGACCATGATGAAATGAATAGCTTAGACAGAGAAAGAGCTTCTAGTTTTACAGAATAGTAGAGACGGATGATGGTAATAGAGATTTGCGTGGGCGTAAAGCTACTCGTCCTACATAGGAACAACACAGTTGTCTCTAGAAATACACAAGATATGAACCACTGTCATGCATTTAAGGATGTTATAGTCTTACCACCCTGTAACCTCAGATAGAGCTGTAGAACGAACTAGCAAATCTAGCTGCAGAAGTAATTGCCCTCCAATGCTGCTAACCACTTAGCCAACAAGAAAAGGAACAAGAAACGAGAAAAGCAACAAACAGTACCAGATGTCATGCTGTTGCGTCAGGGTGTCTAGCAAACGTCTTTGCAACCGTATGCCTAAATCCTTGCATTTATTTCTGTCCCAGTGCGTGGTCTGCGTGACAGCCAAGGCTAGCATGCAGACATTCCCGTGTGGCCACCGCGTCGTTTGCCGCAAGTGCTTCGTCAAGACCATCCAGGTGGCCGTGTCGCAGCGCGTGCTGCCCCTGCGCTGCGTTATTTGCCGCACCAAGATCGTGCGCCTCAAGCATTCGTCGCATGGTCACGCTACACCCGTCACACCCGGCGCACGCGCCCTGCTGGCACCCTGCGAAGCGCTGGGACAGACCCGGCCGGCCAATCCCTGGCCGCAGGACCTGCGCGGACCCGTCGAGCCGCTGCCCGCCAGCCACTATCGGCACAGTGCCGAAGCGTGTCGCTTCCACAGGCACCGGAGCTCCGTGGCCAGTTCTTCCACGCTCGCGTCACCGGAGGCGGCCTCGTCGAGCAGCGGCAGCATCTCCATCAGCCGTCGCGTCTCCTCGCCGCAACCGACCAGTTCGGGAGCCTCGAGCCCGACGTCGAGCTGCCCCGCGAGCCCCGAGGACGCCCCCGAGGTGCCTAGAGGGCGCCGCAGCGGCCTCACGCGAGCGGTCGTGCATCCGCCACCCCCCTTTCGCTCGCCACCGACACAGCCGCCGAAGGCCGCCTGTCCACCACCACCACTGCCGGCGCGAAGCCCCAGGACCCCAGTCCCGGAGTCTCCCTTCGGAACGCCGGAGAAAGAAGTGGCCAAGTCAACGACGCCACCTCCGAGGACAACCGCTGCTACGAAGACGAAAAGTCCGGGCGGATCACCGAAAGAACGCGCTGGCTGACGCGCCGGCCAAGACGTCACCGGACCGACCCGCACCACCCAGGCTGCAGCCTCCACCGCCGGTCAAGTCACCGTCTTCGCCAACTGCGCCGTCGACGACGGCGAAAAACGCCGGCTGCGGTGCTTTGCCCGGCGGCGTTGTCCAGCGTGGTTCTGGCTCCTCCGCCCGCCGAGGTGCGCAGCCGCCGTGGTGGCCAGCACCGAGTGAGTCCGGCGGGAAGCGTCTCTGCACCGACGGTACTGCCGCTCACGGTACGGCCGCCGCCACCCAAGCCGCGGCCACCGTCCCGCTTCGAGAGATTCCGCGACCTGCACGTGCGGCGGCCCACGTTGCTGCTACCCATCCCGGAGAAGGAAGAGTCCGAAGCGCTACTCGAAGCGGCCTTCTGCCGCGTGGCGCCCGGTGCGTCCGACCTGCTGGTCAGCGCCTCGTCGCCTAAGATCGTGCTGCAAGACCGAGCGCCTTTGCTCCAACCGGACTCGCCGGACCGCCGGCGGACTTCGCTGCGCAGCCAGCTGCGTTCCAAGATGGCGGGCTTCCCGAGCCTGCTGGGATCGCCGCTGAGGGCGCTGCGAGGTGGCGCGCGTCATAGACGCGTGCCAGACGTCAACTAGACGCCGGCTTCCTCCAGACAGCGGAGTCTTGATTGCGACGAGACGAGGACCTCCGCGCGAAGGTTCGCCCCCTTCGCGACGGAGGTCCCCGAGGCCAGTCGCGGCCCCCCGACGACAACACGGCGAGAGGGCAGCGACGACCCTTCAAAGTAACCCCCGCGGCCCCCGCTCAACAAGAGACGCCACTCGCGCCCTGTAAGGCAGCAGCCGATACAAGACACCGAGTACCGGACGCACGGCCCAGAGCTGCCCGCGGGGTCCAGCGGACGAGCACAACGAAAACCAAGGCGACGTTAACGACGCCTGATGGCAGGCAGCTGCGCCCGAGGCTGCCTCGTGACGAGAACGTGCCAAAGAGGGGCCCCCCCTCCCAACCCCCTGGTGTCTGTACATAGGCAATCTCTTCCCGTAGTCTTCCCACAAAGTCGTCCACCCGAGTTCAGTATTGAGTGTCGTGCAGCCGAGGCCGCGGCGGCCAATCACGCCCTGAGTGCCATGACGCCTAGGCTTAGGGAGGGAGTGGCACCGTACGCTCACCGCGAGCGAGCCCCGTTGTCCGCATTGTCAACTATAACGTAGAAGAAGCAAAATTACAGATACGAAGGGAATAGTTTCTCACTCGAGAAGTTCGAAGGAATAGAGCTGGAAGGGATACGTGCACTCTGTGCCGACATAGACGCTTGCAGTTAGCGTAAGAGCTAATTACCTAGCGTTAATGGCATTCAAATAGGCATAAACAAGAAGGAATATCATAGCTTCTGCCAGTACAAGAGTCACTGATAGTCATTAAAAGACCGTGACAATGTTGGAGGTTCACACTGCACTATGATACAGGACGAAAAGAATGTGGTCCGTCCACTCCCACAGCAAATCTTGCACAACTCGCAAATGAAGATTATCGCAAATGAAAGACCTGTTGGCTGTTCTCGCGAGTCCTAAATTACAGAGAGAACAACTTATGTTAGCTTCGGCGCTACTTACAAACCATCAAAGCGCAAGGTGGTATCTTCTTTATCACGGAATAATTTCAATCGCCACGTGGCACAGCCTTTCACTTGTGGGAGCAAAAGAAACGGGACTGCCAGAGTCGGCTGCATTGATAAACGTTTACGAAGCTGCGCTAAAGGTTAGCCCTTAAGCGTAGTCACTTCTATGATAAGAGAACTGCGCTAGATAACGGGGCACGTTCGGAGTGAGCCGTTCGTTTGTTCCTCTCTCTCTCTGCCTCTGTGTTTCTCGCCCAAGTGCACACAGAGCGACGATAGGAAAGATAAGGTCTCTGACCGATAAACGCTGTCAAAGCGATAACATCTCCGAAGCTTAGATTATGATTGTATCAAGAAGCAGTTATCCACAAAGACGTACGACCAGCTTTGTACCGGTAGTCGTCATAGAGCCACATTGTGCTCAGCTGTGTGGTGTCAATGGGCAGCAGCGCTAGCGCATCGGAAGGGCCGGCAGGTTACAAGAAGGCCATCTCATGGCCCACAACAAGGACGCGTTGCGGAGGTGTCGCCGCGCAGTTTATCGAAAGTCATGCGGTGCCTATATACGACGCTGTCGTTGTACAGCGGGCAGAAGCACGTCAACCATTTGGCCAATGCTCTCTTGTTATGTCAAAAGAAATCGTTTCAGCTGACTGAGATTCCATCGATAACATTTATCGAAGGACTGTAACTCACTGGGAACGATATGGAAGGACAGCCGTTTTCGGACGCTGACTGGTGAAAACCTCCGTTTTAAGAGTCACCGTCCCTGCACTGATGATGTTAGCTATGATCCGAAACGTCAGCCACGTATAGACAGGCTCGTTTTTCCCGAATCATACTAACCGGCAACATTTTGGTATCTACAAGACGAATAAGAAGCCTCGAGCGATTTCTTAAGGAACGCTGCTTATACAAATGACATTTCGATGACAAAACCGGCGACGCGTCCTGCTTCGCGTGTCGGCTGCCCCGACTCGAGACTGCCCGTTCAAAGAAACCCAAACTCAGGGGTCTGGTTGCAGATGGCATAGTGAGCACGCTCAACGCTTCTTGTTTTTCTTTCACGTTGGCCAAGCCGCCCTCCGATGTGCAGGCGCGGCCGCCGCGGACCTCGGTGCAGTCGGTGTGCCTTAGGCCAGTGCTCCGCCGTCGAAGTCTCCACGCTCTTCATGCCTGCTAAATGACACGTACGCGCTCTTTCCAAGGCGGCCATGTACTACATTCATTCGCCGCGCCGCATTGGAGCGAACGCAGCGCTTAGGTAACATCCAGTTTCGACAATTTGCAGTCGCAACGTCACACACGTTGATTGACACTTGCGGTACCATTTACCATTCATACAGCGACGAAAATACATGGAAGCGAATGGAAGCTCTAACAAACCCTCGTTACCGTAAGTATGTACGAGTTGGCCCATTTTGCGTGACATCGCGAGCAAGTCTCAAAGGCTTCGCGTTAGCTGCGTCGTTTAGATTGGAGTTGCGGGCCCAGAACACCCACGCCATGGAAGACCCGACAGTCAGGCGTAGCCTGCGACAGCGTGCCTACCGAATCTTGTTGCCCTAAGCTGCTTCTAGAGAGTTAACTATATAAATATATAGCATCGCAGTTTGGCGCCGACATGTATTCTAATGATACGAAACTAATCGGTGCCCTTGCGGGGAACTGTTACTGCTGGTTATGAGCTGCTGAGAGATATAAAATGTTGAGAGTTGAACTCTAATAGGCGTTGTGCAGTGTTTGTGTGCTAGAGGACATCGTGAAACTGGTTCAGAATGGGAGCAAGGAATGGACAGCTATTCTGATGGCAAAGTATCGCATTGTCTTCAATTATTGATGGCAACGGCAGGGACAGTGATAGTGTTGAATGGGCGCAGCGTGCAGTAGCGTGCAGTAGCGTGCAGTAGCATGCGCTAGCGTGCAGTAGCGTTCAAGTTATTGTATGTTTGCGGGAATGAAAAAAAAAACGGACAGATAGTGAAAGTGTATCAGCAACGTTTGACGGGACGCCACACGCTCCGAGCCCAGGCTTTTGTCACCATAACTTGGTTGTACTGCTTCGAACTGAGCAACGAACCTGCGTCGTTTAAGCTAGCCAAACACCTGCTGATCGAACGATTATTTCTGATGAAAGTGACGTGTTCCTGAGTGCGTAAAGTTGTGTGCAGCGTGCCGCGGGCCGTAGGTGTAGTGGCATAACGATAAAAATGAGCGGCGAAGAAGCATTTTGAACTATAATTTTGCATTTTAAACTAGATCGGTGTTGAACCGAACGCCCTTAGCCGGGGTAAGACTTAGTCCTACAGCAGCGCATTTACAGAGGGAATCACTACGTTTAAGTATATCGCCTTTCTATCCCTTTTCGCGTTGCTGCTCTCTATTGTCCGCAAAGAGGTTTCCAGGTTGCCTATGAAGAAATTAAACTACACGCTGACGTCTTCGCAATGGGCAAGAAATAGCATTTCTTTAAATCAGCATAGTACAACTCTCTCTCAACTGCCACACACACAGACGCGGTCTGTACGAGTCGCGCGTGCTTCGTTTTTATACGCCGACCAGTACAGCGTTTTTCCCGTCGAGAGCCGTAGATTTACGAACGTACATTTCGGTGCATTCCGTATGCACGAACAACGACGCAACCCCGCAATTCTTCCAAGCCGCTGGCGACTCGCTGAGCGATTGCACTCAATTACGCATTTATCGCGCCTCCTTTTGATTTCCCGCAATTAAGACATGCCCTTTGCTCGTTCAGCGCTAAATATTAAGGTCTCAATCACGATTATGACGACGTCGGCGTCATAAATGCGAGAAGTGCAGCCTCGGATAGATTACCGTATTAATTACCGAATCCTGACAGATCAATACTACCGCAATAACCGCCCCATTCCCCTCCCCCTTCCCCCCTACCGAGTCATCGTCCACTCCAAAGATGCGCTTTATTTCACCCAACGTTACGCTGTGGCGTTAAAGCACAGACGAGTAACAAACCTAGCGTGGAGTAAGAAAGGGCGTGACCACTAATTGACTAAGTGTCACGAGCTTTTAGTTGGAAACTACTTGTCACCCCCATCGAAGATTTTTTTTTACGAAGCATGGTCATACTGTGCGGTACTTTACAGCTTATAAGGCTGCCAAGTTTACAGCTTGCATAACAGACCTGACTCAAGCATTGCGTGCTGTTGCAGCGTCAATGCGTCAACGCCAGTGGCCTCTTCATCTCGCATTAATCGCAAGTACCCAATCTAAAGAACGGAAGAAGCCTCAAAGCTATGAAGACAAAACTGTGCATAGGCAAAAATCAGATGTATGCATTAAGGGATAAGGAAGGCAAGGTCACAAACAATATGGATAGAATAGTTGAGGTAGCGGAAGAGTTCTACAGAGATCTGTACAGCAGCCGAGCCATTCAGGATGATAACGTAAGAAGGAGTAATAGCGCAGAGGAATCTGACATCCCACCAGTATTGACAGGAGAAGTAAAGAAAGCCCTAAAGGGAATGCAAAGAGGCAAAGCAGCTGGTGAGGATCAGGTAACATCAGACCTGTTGAAAGAAGGTGGAGAGATTATGTTAGAGAAACTGGCCACCCTGTATACGAAGTGCCTCTCGACGGGGAGGATACCAGAATCTTGGAAGAATGCCAACATCATCTTGATCCATAAGAAAGGGGACGTCAAAGACCTGAAAAATTACAGGCCCATAAGCTTACTGTCGGTTGTCTACAAGCTATTTACAAAGTAATTGCTAACAGAATTAATACGACATTAGAGTTCAATCAACCAAGGGACCAGGCAGGATTTCGTACAGGATTCTCAACAATAGACCATATTCATACTATCAATCAGGTGATAGAGAAATGCGCGGAATACAACCAACCCCATAACATAGCCTTCATAGATTACGAA
>NC_051178.1:157026740-157066739 GCF_013339695.2 Rhipicephalus sanguineus | reverse complement strand
ATGAAGAGAGCTCACCCGAGAGCCGCAGAGAGCTGCGGTATGCCCTAACGCAGCTCTCTTACCAATTGACCTGCTTAGCGTCGGCTCACTCTGGATTTTCGCCTGGCATGTTACCATTGCCGGCTGCCTGCGAAATACCGGAGTTCCGCGGCTTTCAGGACCACGTCGGAAATTGGGTGGCGACCGTCAACGCTGTGGGAGCACGCAAGGCCTGGACAGACCAACAGAAATGGTGGGTGGCCATCGACCACCTTCGCGATGCCGCCAAGGCATGGCACGCTTACGAAGGCGTCCGGCAAGGATCTTGGCCGGAATGGTCAGCCAAGCTGATGAATCTTTTTCGCCCGCTATCTCATGCCTGCGACCACCTAGCTCAAGATCCACTGTCAGCCCCGGATGGGAGCTGTCAGACCCACAGCCTAGACAATGCAGCTCAAGCCTCTACCACCTTGCCCTCCCTCAATGACCGAGATCCTGAAGCGCATCATCCCGACGGTGCAGGTGCGCCCTTCACCGACGTGCTCACTCTCAAGTTGCGAGTTCCTGAAGGGAACTGCCGCGATGACACAGCTGTGTCCTGCACATCATGCACTGCAAACTCATCATTTGGAAACGTGGAGACTCCGGCTCCTCTAATGCCTGACACGCGTGCAGTCCAGAAGCCGAACGAGCCCGTGACAGCAGATGGTCACCTTGCGCCGAGTGGGAACCGGGGAGACCCCCCGGAGGCCGGGAGGCCCATGGAGGCCGGGGAGACCAACACGGCTGCAGACACTGAAGACATGCCTCTGCTATCTACGTGTTACGCTCCCGCGACGCCAGCGCAAGACGTTTCCTTGCATACACATCTGTCACCTCTGTGCGACGCTAAAGTTATGGACACTGATGGCTCGGCAGCGCTGAACCTTCTCCCAAGGTCGCGCAACAAGGGTCATCCACTAGCGTCATTTCCTGCTGCTCAGCCTGTTAAGTCACAGCGTGACCAAGGCCTTCAACGACCATCCCGACACAGCCAATGTCGCCCTCCGGAATACTCGGCAGCTCGGCAGGACAAGTCGCTGCGTATACAACACCGACCACCGCGACACAGTCAATGCCGCCCGCCTGAACTACGTTTGGCACCTCATAAAACCAAGTCACTGCGTGGCCGAGATCGGCCACCTCGATGCAGCCAGTGCTGCCCACCAGAGACACTGTCGGCAGCTGCGGCCGCTCGCAGTCGTGGTCGAGTGTAATGACGAAGAGCGACACCGGGGCTCTGGCGCGAGAGCAGGATGCGCGAGGAAGAGAAGAACGAGGGTCAGAATAGAACAGCCGGCCTAGTGAACAGGCGTTGTCTCTGTTTCTCTCGTTACAATATATATATATATGAGTCCCGGGACCACCATCACTGCACTGATGGTAGTCCCGGGAGTCCACTACCATAAATGGAACGAGTGAGAAACGCTATAACGTGTATACCAAGTGTGTTGCGAATGCGGGACACTAATGCCTAACCTAACGAAGATAAACTTGCTTAGTTAGTACTGGCGGGCTAGTTGTTTGTAAATAATCTTGAGAACAGCAGCGCAAAATTCAAGAAAATCACGACAAAAACAATGAACGAAAGAAGGGCAATTTTTCAAGGGCTCGTTTTTGTTCGCTAGACACAACATTAATTAGAACTAACAGACAAGAAAGCCTAGGAAAGTATAGGGGATGTTTTTTGTAGTGATTATGATGCCAGTGTGAAGAAAGTATAGTGGGTGAAAAGACAACTTGCCGCCGGCAGGTACCGAACCTGCGACCTGATGTGATTCGTGAAGCCCCCAGCAGGCAGAAAAAGAGTGTTCCTTACTCGCCGTCATGGCTAATGGCGGTGCTGACTAACACTACTAGGTTTAAATGCACATATATAGTCCATAAAGTCGACTGGAGGATGACCGCCGCCGTAGCTCAGTGGTAGAGCATTGGACGCGTTATTTGAAGGTCGCAGGTTCGGTCCCTGCCGGCGGCAAGTTATCTTTTCGTCCACTTTGCTTTCTTCAGGTTTACATCGCAATTACTACAAATACCATCCCCTATACTTTCCTTGGCTTTCTTGTCTGTTACTTCTAATTAACGAAGAAACAATGATACGCACAACACAGGCGCAAGATTTGACTGAGCTGTTCCCAGCAGCGTCTGCTTTCCTCTGTGTGTGTCTTTTCAATAAGCACGAAATGTGGTTTAAAAGTACACTAAAGAGCAAAACGATTTTTCACGTATAAGTAAACTACTGTTTCACGATACTAAAAGACGCTTAGTAAGCGAGAAAACGCGCAAAAAGAACATATGGGTGGCGACGCCACCTTGAAGTTTCCGCACCATTTGCCATGACGTCACATATTTTGACGGTACCTACTAGGGCCGACGTAGTTCCTAATCGGTAAAAATGAAGTACCTTGTCCTCTGAGGGGCCCATAGACTTAACATACCAAGTCTGAGGAAATTTTGTTGAGCCAATGGCGACAAAATACGATAAATGCACTTTGAAATCCGTGACGTCGCGCGCGGTGATTTCGGCGCGAAATTAAAAAAAATGAGACTTTTGAAGTTGATTTTCTCCTCTATTAATGAACCTATGATGGTGAAATGAACGACATTAGAGTTCTCAGAGTACAATTTATCAATATAAACCGATTTATTGTTTCTCTTTAGTGTGAAGGACCCTTGTAAAGATAAGGCAACGTCGCACGGAAGCCTACGTGGCATCTGATATCAACGGACTAGTAGCACACGCTCACCAGATGCCGTGTAGCACTGAGCATGGCGTCGACCGCTATCGCGACAGCCAGAACACCCTTCGTAACCGCCCAATTCATAGCGCTACATAAAACATGGCGTAGAGCAGGACACTACGGTAAAGCTTCTGGACAAACAAAACAACCGCCTTGCTTTTTCATTCGACCTCCACTCACGTCAGGCGTAGTCGCGACAATACTTAGCCCGTCGTCGATGCGTTCCTATCGCACCGCACTCTAACCACACCTCATATTTCACGCCTGGAATATGGGCTATTTTACGGATTGGTTTTGGTGCCGCCATATTTGACTGTGGTCTTGTATTTTTGTATATTTAACGACTACACGAACAGCCGGTGCTACGGTAGACACATACGCATGAAAACGGTTGGGTCGATGCATTCGACGTTTCATGACCTTGTTAATTCACGCTGCGATATACAGAAATGAGAAAACATTCATTTAGCAGCCCAAGATGGCGGCGCCAATGTGTCTTACGTAAAATCGTATCTACGTTACTGGGGTGTAATTGCTCGAATCAACAAGCGCACGGAACACATCTAGAGTGGCGCCATGATTTTTTTAAGCGCAAAATCGGCGCTTCTATAAGCAAGGCGGTGATATAAAAAAGGTGCCTACGTGGCCTGTCTCGCTTTTACTACTTGAGAACTATTAAACACACAGTCAGGCACCTGAAGCTGTCGTCGGAGCGCAGAGTTCCGAACAGCGAGACTCCCAGAACGCCGTAGACGAACATGACGAGAAACAGAAGCAGGGCGATGTTGATGAAGGCGGGCACCGAGGCTGCGAATATGAGCACCAGCTGGCGCACGCCTCGCACCGACACCAGGCTGCGGAAGACGCGCAGAATGGCCAGTGTGCGCAGACCCCGCAGCAGCACCCACTCGGGACGAGACTGGGACACGCCGGACAGAAGGACGACGTCACCTGCGCACCGCGGATCCGGTGTTTATGTGCGAGCGCTTCCTAATCCTACCCGAGACCATCCAGGAGCTGCATTTGTCAAGCTCGTGCGAGACTATAGCTACAGCTGGTGGAGAGGCCGCGACGGACGGTGACTGCTGCCGGAATTCTGGACAGAGTATTGTACTCGCTACCAGGCGAAGAGTTGAGACCAGCTCTCCCTACTTTATTGGGTAGCCGTTAATGCTACGAGAAGTTTAGTGTCCTTGCTATTATTCTGCTTCTGCTACTAGTCCTATTGCCGATCTACAACTGCTACTACTACTACTACTACTACTACTACTACTACTACTACTACTACCACTACTACTACTACTACTACTACTACTACTACTACTAATAATAATAATAATAGTAATAATAATAATAATAATAATAATAATAGTAATAATAATAATAATAATAATAATAATAATAATAATAATAATAATAATAATAATAATAATAATAATACGCACTCCTACCACCAATACTACTACTGCTACAAGCCGGTTAAACATTGCTACAAGTGCGCATGCGCGAATGCTTGTGAGGCACAGACATTGGTAACATTAGAAACTATTTCCCTGCCCCAGTGCATGGTAGCAAACCGGATACTGGCATCTGGTTAGCCTCGCTGTCATACCTTCTCGCCTCTCTCACGCTCTCTCTAGACGTATATGACCCAAATGAGGGAAGTGCCGGGGGATCAAGTAGAACGCATCAAAAGACTAATTATAATGTACTCAAGCTTACTGTAATACACTATGCACTTATCATTACCTGCGCTGACATCTGGACACAAACCGGGTACGAGACATATCCCCTGACACACGGAAAAATTAATTACGATAGATAACAACCTAAGCGATCAAACAACTTAGAGCATCAGCTACACTGGAAACATTGCCAATGCTAATTAATAGTTGGGAATGAACAGCGCATGTTTCAGAGATCAAATGAGAACAATACATGTCCCCCTTGTTAAAGGCTGGTGTAATCCGCCTCATATGCGTATATAAATCGGAACAACCCAGTGCATCTAAGCGCCCCAAATATTGCCTGCATGTTGTGAAGCTCTAATTGTAGCGTCTCAAGTGACGGGACACCAGCAAGGTCTATTCCAGAATGTGAAAACCCGGAAACGAAGGGATATGCAAAAAAAAAAAGTGAAATTACCCCTTTTTTTAAATAGAGGGACAAAACTGCTTGACTGAACAGAACGTTGTCGCAGAAAAGTAACATACAACTATTACGTAACTTCGCAAACTATCTTCCCAATCAGCAATCTTTTCTGCGTCCTAAACGACTGCAGAATAAGTAAGCATTCAGTTAGCGTTCAAAACACTACATCTTGAGCAGATGCTGTACTTCGGCGGCACTAGCACTCGCCGTTACTAAATATACGCTCAACTCAACCCCCACCCCGCCCCCTTTCTCCTCCCATCCTAGGTTCAGCTGACCGTAGGCACATATTGCGGTTGATAACATGCACGTACGACTGTACTACGAATTATTATTTTCCGTGAAACAGAGGCGAGAAGCAGCTGACTTAAAAAATTTACTTTCATCCCAACACGCGTTTTCCTTGCGCTCTATCGAAAACGTTAAGAAAGCTAGATTCCGTCGTGAACAGGTCGCATCACATCGCCGCAGTGAACACTTTGCATAATGTTTCAGAAGAGTACTGGCGAGTCAACAAACCAAGTGCGAAGCAAGTTCTTTTAGCGTGCTTACCGCTGTTCTACACTTTACCGCGGTTGTTTACAAGCGCTAACGCTTAAAACAACGAACTAACGCGTCCCGCCGTGCACGATGTCGGCAAACAGATCCCGCAACCATATCGCAAAATATCCACTACGCTGGCGTGCAGCATGTCCGCACGCAAGCGTTTTCACTTCGTATTGTGATCCGTTGCCCCTTTTGTTTTAAACAGTGCAAACATTCAACGGCCGCTTTGTGGCGTTGTTTTGGCCTTATTTTTCCAGGAAGGGCTGTTTGACATTTTCAATATGCTTCCTATACTCCTGTCCAAAACCAAAGCACGCAAGCAGAATTAAGGTCACGCACGACAGGAGGGTGCTACGGCAAGCTACAGAAGGAACGGGGCAACGGTCCCGGCTACTGCTGCAGGGCGAGCGCTTCGCGGGACCCTCACCCACATCTTGGCTTATTAGGCGAGAGTACAGGGTGGAGAGGTGGGTCTCTGTATCGTCCGGGTTCCGCCAAAATCTAAGTACGCAGCGGAGACATCGCGCTGTGATCACCTCGGAAGGTCGTAAAACAAGAACCCTCCTCCCCCGAATCGACCACAATCTGGTCCGTGACTCGGTGTTTGACGAGCGCTCGCGAGGCGACTGCGTAGCATCTTCGCGCGCAGAAAAAAAAAGCCTGTGCGCTGATAGCGGTCGTCGATCGAGAGGAAAGGTTCGTTGTTGTCACGTAGCACGGACGGAACTACATTACAAAAAAGCCTGGAACTCGGGAGTTCTTATCTATAGCCGGATTCCCCGAGAGGCACCACCCAGATGACCGAAGCGCGGCATCCGGTCGCCTACGCGACTGAAGAAATAGTCCCGCTCATGCAACGTGCGATCTTCTGCGAAGGCGGGGTTACCGGCCGTCCTGCTCATTACGTCAGCCTGGAGTGCGAGCCATCGGGGTAGGCTTGTGTGCTTCCGGCAAGGGTTTGATTTCAACGTCGCTGTACAGCGCTGTCAGCGCTTCATCAGTTTCGAGTGAAACTGCGAAGTGCTTCATCGCGTCAATCGGCTGACGGCGATAATCGCATATAAGGGGAAGCTTTATTGTACAAGCAACTTGTCGTACATAAAGCTTAAAACAACAATAAGCAAACGTTAAAACGAACTCGGCGCATTCATCTCACAAATAGACACCAACACACTATGCAATTTATAAGCGCACCGTAAGCCGTAACAGATTTGAGATCGTCGCATATACACACACGTACAAAGCAGGGAGGCCGCTAACTGCAGGAACCCGCCACGGTGGTCTAGTGGTTATGTTACTCGGCTGCAGACCCGAAGGTCTCGGGATCGAATCCCGGCCGCGGCGGCCGCATTTTCGGTGGAGGCGAAAGTTCTTGAGGCCCGCGTCCTTAGATTTAGGTGCGCATTAAAGAATCCCAGGAAGTAGGTCGAAATTTCCGGAGCACTCCACTACGGCGTCCCCAATAATCATATCGTGGTTCTGGGGCGTAAAACTCCAACAATTATTATTATTATTACAAACTGCAGAAATACTACAGTTCTCAAATCCTCAATTTAGTCTTTAAAGGTTAAGTCAAGCGTGTGCTTGCAATAAAGACGGACGACGAGCCCGTCTCGCCCCAGAGCTTCTCTGCTTCGTGAAGCAATGCTCAAGTCGATTTGAGCTCTCGTGTTGCTCCGCGTTCCTTCCAGTTGGCGCACGCGTATTACGTGCTTCTTTTAAAATAATACTATATTGCAAAAGGTCTGTTGAAAAACAGGTTTGAGAGCACATGACTGTAGAGCCTTTTTTTTTCCTATTTCGAAGTGACATCCCCCAAGGCACGAGTACGCGATACGAGTCGTGCATAAAAAGAAATAAAACCGTGTTGACTTTAAGGGTGGAGATCCTTCGATTTCGACCTATATTGAACGGGCCTCGGCCTACTATATATAGCGAGCCCACGTGTGTGCGGTGAAGCCCACCGCTGTCACACTGCTAAATATGTTCTTTTTTTCTTTCTAACAGTGAGCTTCACCTTCCAAAACAAACATTTTTGGTGCTGATTAGTAAAGAAAACGTAGCGTCTGTACGAGTTTACTCACATCAATTTCGAGTGAAGTTCAAATGGCCAGAGATAACAATGATGTGAAGCAAAACCCACTCAAGACAGTGTAACAAAAAATCATGCTTCTAGTGAGCTTCACCTTACTGACGAAAACTTTTTTTTTATATTCTTGCCTTTTGTGGGTAATTGTCAGAACTTTCGCTCAAAGGCTTCATCTCCGTGTTCTTTCAGCTGCTATTCGAGCTTATTCCACAAAGACTGCTCGCTGAGGCTGGTGGCGCACTTCCGCTAAGCCGCCACAACAAGATGTCCGTTCTCACCTGAAGACAAACAGCCCGTACTTTTTTTGCCACGCAGGAACTACTGATACTGAGTCTTCTGAAAAAATTGGCACAGTTGTAAGTACTGTGTACTCTTGTGTGGTAAAGCTAGTGAGTTATAAAAAAATTTTGGGGAGAGGCGAAGCATGTAGGGAAGGGTGTTTCAGCTCCACTAACGTGAAACCTGTGGAGCGGCGAAGCATGCAGTGCGCGCTGGTGTTTCCCACAGCAATATCACTGCTAATGGGCAATGAGAGACAGAAGAGAGATTAGACACAGAGACCCGCAGTCCGCATTAAGTTAACGTGCACGCTGCGAATCTTTATTGTTCAACTACGCACAAGGGAAACCTCCCACCGGCACTACATTGCAGGTCAAGATCCAGTGCCTATATATACGGGGTGGTCGGTGAACGGTTGTGCAGCGCGAGCCGTCGGTATTTAGATGCGAAGCCGCTTAAGGCGGGGGCTTTGTCCATCCCTCCCTTGGCGTCCACACCCCCACTGCGCATGCGCGTCCCCTCCCCCTCTCTCTTCTCTCCTACACTCCCCCCCTCTAGCGCGCCTCATTCTCTCCTGCGACGAGTAGGCAGCAGCGACGCCTCCGGCGTCTTGACGTGGCACGAGCGGCCGATGGCCGCCTCTGCTTCTGTGGCTCCAGACGCGGGGCGCTCGTGCCAAGGAGGTTTAAAAAACCTCCTTGGCTCGTGCTCTCCTTCCCTCGCCGAAGAATACCACGACAACACCAATGGCATGTACTGCAGAGAGGCAGACGCACATGATCTTGCGACTTTGCGGGAGTCGAATACCTCGGACGCCGGCAGTTCCACGCAGCGGGAGCTGGATGGAGACTGGAAGGCAGTGCTGAATCTACGCCAGAGGAAGGCACAGGCTCTAGAACGCAATAAAAAAATACACCATCTACCGCTCAAGAGAACCATCTTCCCGCTGCTTCGCATCCACAGATGGTTCCCTTTAACGGGAGATCGTGTATTTTTTTTTTTCAATCAAGAAACTCGCTAGCAGACGCTGCCTGCGTCGGCGTTGTTTCTCGCGGGCGAGGGCGCTTTCTCGTTCCTAGCGAGCTCGTAGCAGTGTTGTACACGTTCCTCTAAAACAGGAACGAAAGCTCGTTTCTCGTTCCTTCCCAATCTTGGAACGAGTTCCCGTTACAAGTTCCCTTAGCGTGAAAGGAATTCGTTCCAATTACATTTCGAAAATTGGAACGTGTCGTTACATTAACGTTACATTTGAATTTTTAATCAAAATATTGTGCCGGATAACCCTGAGGTGAAATGAAGTGAGCAATTTAAAGCTAACATTCAGCTACATATATTTTACGAATTTGACATCGCGGCAGTATATAGGTTATATGTAGATAAATTGAATCTAAGGAAACGCTCGTAGACGAATTTTTTTAGAGACCACCACGGCCATACTGTGCCTGACTGCAACTTCCATGCTCGTCTATTACAAGTGCAACACATGGGGCACTTTCCACAGCAGTCTTCAAATCCGCCGTCCGAATACTCCGCTTCAGATATTCAAATAGAAATTCCCACACATGCACCAATATAAATAAGTTTCTTACACAGAAAACCACACTGAAAAGAACAATACATAAGCGTTTAATGAGTGCCGATTCAATATCGCAGTGTGAGTAGAAAATAATGTCCAGGATACACATTCGCAACTTAGTAAAGTCCCTTGTTCGCACTCAGCAAGAGTTGTATCTCAATGTTCGTATCCGACTGAGGAACCTGTTTTCTCGTCGGCACTTCGTTGGCAATGAAGAGCCGTTCCATCAAGTACTTGAGGGTACTGCCGTGTTGTACACAAATAGGCACACTGAGTCAACCTTGGCCGTAGGGGCGTGGGCAGGCTCAGCGGGCGCAGCAAGAAGGTAGCGCTAGGCACGCGTATCGTTTATTGCATGACAGACGTTATCGGGGCGGCGGCTGTCGAACTTAATTACAATAAATGTTATAGACCGATAGCCGCGGAGTAAACTCTATGTTAAAGGGATTCCTGCCCAAATGAAACCATCGAAGGCACCAGAAAGGCACCACTACAGCACCCGCGTCCACTGCGTTTCTGTCCTCTTCCCCGCTGTCCACGGAACCGAGTGTCACAAGATAGATGTGTCGATAGCTGCCGGCGGCATGCACGAGATACTTAAGGGACGATCGAGCCAGCCGCTAAACATTCCCAGGAACTGGGCTGAAGCTTTGTAGTCGGCAGCGCGCGAACATAAAAGCAATACAACGTTGCAAGAGTATGCTGCACGCGGCGAGGCGCTCACACCCAAGGGGTAGAACCAAAGTGTAACTATACGTCACCGTTACGTTGGGGCCGAAGACCATTCGTGCGCAGTGGGAGGCCACCGCACGGTATTTCGGTGGTTAGCACCTCGGTGCTTCACTCATTTTCTGCGGCCTCTGGCGTTGTGATTGGCTCCTCTCTCCCATGCGCGTCAAACACCAGATTCTCGACGATGATTCTCGCCGTTCAAAAACTCCATGGAACCACGCGTAGGCGCCTCGACTACGGTAAGTCGGCTCCCCCACTTTTCCCGATGCCGAAAAGGCCACGGGGACGCGTAGCAGAACCGCCCGAATACGCAGCCCCCCCTCCCCCAAAACACACACACACACACACACACACACACACACACACACACACACACACACACACACACACACACACACACACACGCACAAAAGCTACGGTCGAGTTGGCCGAACAAAAAAGCCATTGAGGTGAAAAAAAATTACACCATCTCCCGCTAAAGCGGACCATGAGGCGATACGAGGCCGGAGTGGCCGGAGCACGATCGCATTCCTTTGGCGTTCGTTGGGCATGCTACCAACCTCGTATCATGGAACGCGAAGAGGAACACTACGCGAGTCGTGTCTTCCCTCTAGCCTGGCCGTTAATTCTCATAGGGCGAGCGGGTAACACGGTCGACAGGCTTGCGACAGGGGGCAGCGTCAGAGAGGAGAGAGAGGAGGAGGGGACGCGCATGCGCTGGCGCTCATCACAGCGTTGCGCAGGAGAGAATTTCGGCATGTCGAGCCCGAATTTCAGAGGAGTCAACCGAAGCAAGCGCTGAACAACGCGCGCAGCGCTCTACCAGCTTGAAGGAGAGGGGACTAGAGGAGGAGAGTAGCGCATGCGCCGCGAGAGCAGAAGCGAGAACGCAGGAGAAGCGCAAGCACGTGCTGGGAGAGAAGTGGAGAGAGTAACGCGCAGCTGTTGGGGAGAGGGAAGGAGGAGAGTTGCGCATGCGTAGTGTGAGTGCGGACGCCAACGCCCATGCCGCGGGACATACCCCGAGCAAGAGATGCTTTCGCATCTAAAAATTGCGTGCCCTTTCCTGGCGGCAGCCTTACAATGGGGTTCGATGACTCTCGAATGTCAAGTAAATGTTCCCCAAGGTGTGTCTACACTCCAGAACGGCCAGTGATTGCTGTCAGATTGGTTCAGACTAAAAAAAAATAATAAAATATAAGCTGTTCTTCCCGTGCGTGGTCGGTCTTGACATCGCGCGCTTCCCTGCGTCCCCGGCGGGCGCCTTAAAGTGAAAACCAGGATGCAGCATAGTCAAGTGACAGGCGAGCAGTAGATTCTCGCGCCTCACGCGGTCGCCCATCCACCGTGTTCTGCATGATGTGCTGTGTGCGGGGGCCTGTTCAATGCCGAGGAACGTTTACAGAAGTAACGCCGTTCCCTTTGCCGTTCCTACGTAAACGTAACGAGTTACCGTTGCAGTTCTGCCGTTCCTCCAAAAGGGAACTAGTTCCTGGAACGTCGTTTCATACAACACTGGCTCGTAGTTCAGCGTTCATCGCAGAAACAGCGTTTCCATAGTTGACGCGCGCTGTTTGCTCTCTCTCGCCACACAGCGAGAGCTCAGGCGGTGGCGCCCTCTCTTGCGCTCAAACAAATGGACAGGACACGACCACGGCCGCTATACACGACGATGCAAGCAAGCAAGTAAATGGGTCACGACGATGCAGGCGGTGATAGTAGATGACGATGCACCACCGATAAGCCGAGTCCCTAAGGTGATTCGCCCAAAATAGATGACGTTTCAGAGATTTCTGTTCTCTAGGGAAAAAGCGGTAGCCCTCCTAGAGCCGACTAGTCAGCGTAGTGTTCTTGACAGTAAGCACCAAAACTTACCCAGCAATAACGAAGTTGCTTCATTTATGACCGTATAAAAGGCCCTAGCCTTCCGGCCGGCGTTTATTTAAGTTTTTACTCGGAATTTAGGTAACGTGGGAAATGAACGTGTGCAATAATTACGCTTTTGACTCACCTTCTGTCTTTTAACATAACAGCCTGAACAGCTAGAGACGCCGTGTAGGGAAAAAATTCCACCCTCTCCCGCTAAAGGGGACCATGAGGCGATGCGAAGCCGGAGCACTTGCACCATCGCGTTTCTTTGGCGTTCGTTGCGCATGCTACCGACCTCGGAAGTCGGTCGCACACGTTGCAGCTGTGCCCGAAGCTTCGGTCGAGTAATTCGCGCTGGAACCGGGTGTCGGCACCGTCGAAGCCCGGGCATTGAAGTTGTCTAGCCAGGCGTTCTGCACGGGCGTTTGACTCGCATCGTCTGTCCGCCGCCGACGCGTTGGCTCGACGCTGACGCTTGGCTTCGACGTCGGCGTTGCGTACGGCGGGGTTTACTTGCCGACGCTGCCGTTGCGTTTCGGCATGTCGAGCCTGCGTTTCATTCGTAGCAGTTTCCCGCCGACGTTGCCGTTTGCGCTAGGCTTCCCTATCCCGGAGCTCGGGGTCCGCTTGCCGACGTTTACGTTGCGCTTCGACTCGTCAAGCCTTCCGCTGCTCCACCCGCTGCTCCGCGATCTCGGCAGGCGTTAAAGGGACCCTGAAACGGTTTTGACGATTTTGTACGAACACATTGAGCCGGTAGAGCAAGTCCTAAGGATCATTTACAGACCAATTTAAGCTCTGTGCGTAAACTGTGTAATTTATTACAAGGCTTTAAAGATGCGAATCGCCACCGATCACAGCGGCTCAGCCAAACGCGTTTTCAAAACGCCCACTTCCAGTGCGCGTCGTATTGGAAGCGCGACGTCACGCAGGCGGCTGATCTGATTGGATATGTCCAGTACACGTCACTGAACCTCCTGTGGGCAGCGAGCGTCGTCTGCCTGTGTTACAACGTACTCCGTGTTGACGTGAGCTGAGCGACAGTGTTTATCTCGAGGTTTCTTTTCTTGGACATAATTAATTGCCCTAGCCGTGTTGTGTACCACATTGTAAAGCTGCGACATCGTGCAATGTTCGTGAGGCATCTGGCGAGCGGAATCCCTTCAGCGCGTCGCTGCAATGAGCGTCGCGCTCTCGCTATCCGTTCAACGCCACGATCCACGTTTTCGTCGCTGTAACTGCACCCCTGAAGACACAACAACATTGCCCGAGTTTACGCGTATCGGTGATCGTTCTCGAATTATGTTTGTTTGTCCGCATGCTTTTGCACATTGTCGCCGTACAGGAGAATATAATAAGATCTGCTGGTAGTGTGGCGGCACCTGTCGGAGCAGATACCAACCACTCCGCGAGCTTCGTCTTTGTTGGGCCTCCGAGATTGCGCGCAACCCGTCGGCGCACATGGCTGGGCGAAGCTAGCGAAGCTCACCGTCGAGTGCGCACATGAGAGCGCTGCGATCGCCGGCGATGTCAGGGTGTCTGTGAGTTGAGGGTGCAAGGCAGTGATGAGGAGGAGGGTATAGATATAAATTCCGTAGCGGCCTTGGTACACAGTGCGTCGCTTAATTTCTGGTGCGAATGATTTGGGTATGCTCCTGCCTAAACGCTCTCAAAACTTCAAAAAACCGTTTCAGGGTCCCTTTAAGGTGCAACGACGGCGCAACTGGCGCCGTCGTTGACGTTGCAACTCATGACACCGGCGCAGCCGGCGCAGTGACTGAGCGTGTGTACGACCTTATAGGTGATTCTGTTCAGAAATAAGAAGTGGGGTTTGGTGTGCACGATAACTGTCTCTCGAAGGGGACACCTCAATCGGCACACACACTGGGAAAGCGGATGAAAAGGAGACAGAGAGGAGGAAAGACACAAAAGGAGTGCTTGCGGGATGGTAGGACGAGGGTTGAACTATACTACATGGCGTGTTGGGTTTAAAGCCGCTCGCCGAGGCCGGCAGCGTCGATGAAGGAGAGAAGGGCGGCAAGGGCATTACGGCGACGATCGCTGCAGCCGGTGGGAAAGAGGATGTCCTCGAGGGCTCACAGGGCAGGCCGAGAAGGCGGTAGCGGGTGGCTAGCTGCTTCCTTGCACAGGCAGATGTGGGGCACTCGCACAGCAGGTGAAAAAGTGTTTCAACAGCGCCGCAGTCGCTGCAAGCTGACGAAGGAGCTCCCCGCAGCCGCTGTTTTTGTTCCCCCGTCCATGTCGAGCCAGTCCGCAGGGAAAAGAGGAGGGCGCGCTCTCGCCGGGAGAAACCAGCCATGGGGAGAAGAGCAGAGGGGCGTCCATCGGCGACCCGCTCGTCTGGGTGGTCACGCTGCAATTCTCGCCGAAAATTACATCGCGCGGAATCGAAAGATTTGGCGTATGGTGTCAATGGCGTCGCGGGAGAATGCGCCTGTTTAGCCAGATCATCGGCAGCCTCATTTCCCGCGATACCAACATGGGAGGGAAGCCACTGGAGTACAACATCACAGCCGTGCTCCTGAACCGACTGCAGGCTGTGCGCAACACGCTGTGAAAGTGGCGGGCCGCGTTCCTCCTTCATGAGCTGTCGCAGAGCTGACCTTGAGTCACAATAAATCGCAGCGTTCTTGATGGTAGGTGACTCACGAAGGAGGACAGCAGCCAGCTGCAATCCAACGAGTTCTGCGGTAGTCGAGGAGGCACAGAAGCTGAGGCGGCACTGCAGGGCTTTGCCGAGCTCAGGGGCAATGCAGGCGGACGCAGCTGAACAGTCTCGTAGCACAGAGCCATCAGAATAGACTTGTGTTCTGCCGGCTAGGTCGTCGTGCATCCTGGCCGCAGCCTCCTGAGCGATGGCACTGTGTGGCGTGTTGCGCTGTGAACTTATATATGCCCGGCAGTTCAAAGTAAACACAGAGGGGCGCTTGCCGGTGTGGTGGGGGCCAGCGCGCACACGGGGCAGGCTCGTCGACAACAAGACTGTCGTCAAGGTCGATGATTCGACCGACTTGAGTGTTTGGGACAGCACGAAATCGGCCGAGTAGAGGACCGACACCGGGTGCACGATGTAGGCGCTCCACATGACACAGGGCGCGCAGATCCGCTGTAAGCGACGCAGGCCTCGTGCGAGTTTCTGCCAGAGTCTCGGCTACACGAGTATGACGAGGCATGCTGTGGCACATTCGGATCACTCGCCGATGATCCCGGTCGATTGCACGCCACTGTGGGGCCTGAAGGGTGCAGAGAGGGAGAGCGTAGTGCACAACGGAAAGGGCCATTGCTTCGTATATGGTGCACGCGAAGGCGGGAGGGCATCCGTTGCCGCCAGCGAGGAGTCGACGGACACAAGACTCAACGCGGAAAGCATCCTGCCGAATGCGCCGCACCGCGGGGAACCACCGTAGACGATTGTCAATGGTTAGCCCGAAGTATCGGACACTCGTTTGCCAAGAGATACTCGCACCGTCGAGCTGAAGGCACGGGAGGTGGCGACGGGAGGTGGCGACGGGCTGCAGCACGAGGGTGAACAACGAGGGCCTCGGTTTTCGTCGCCTAAATTGTGAGGCCAATGTCACTTATAAAGTTCGCCACGCACTGCAGAGCCATCTGCATCCGCCCGCGGACCTCAGAGCACCTCCGGGTAGGACCACGCACGTAGAGGGCGATGTCTTCAGCGTAAATAACAGCGCGCACTGGGAGAATCGCCGTTTCAGGGAGGCACTTCACAAGTGGTGCAAGCACCAAGTTGAAAAGAAATGGGCTAAGAACACTGCCCTACAGCACACCAGTGTGAATGGAACGCGGTGAACTGGTCGCCCCTCCAACGTGCACGACAAACGTCCGGTCTGCAAGGAAGGCCCGAACATAATCGAGAAGCCTGCCCTCGACGCCCAGGGAGCGCACTGCACCGACGATGGAAGCGTGGGGCAGCGAGTCGAACGCCGACTGGACATCGAGAAGCAAGAGGATGGCATCTCCTTGTCGTGGAGAGCCTGCTCAAGTGTGCTGACGACGGCTGCCAGGCAATCGGCCGTCGCACGATGCTGTCGGAAACCGCACTGCTCGGGGGCGAAGACGTTGCGCGCATCCGCAATCCAGTGCAGTCGATGAAGGGCCATTTCCTCCATTGTTTTCCCAGCCACTGAGGTGAGAGAAATGGGCAGATACGATTTGATCGCACGGGGCGACTTGCCTCGCTTGAGGACTGGGATGACAGTTGCCGTGCGCCACTGGTCAGGAAGGGATCCACTTGCGAACACCCGGTTATAGGCCTCCAACAGGATGGAGCGCTTGGAAGCGTCTAGATAACGCAAGAAATATGGGTTATTCCATCCGGGCCAGGTGCGCCGCGTTTTCTCTTTCGCAGAAGAACGCGATCGAGCTCGAAGAGAGTGAAATCCTCCTCGCAGAGCGAGCGGATGTCTGCCGCGAGATTCGGATCAGGGGGAGGTAGGGGTGGTGCAGCTCGCGGGGCGCACAGCTGCACCTGGGGCAGCGGCCGCAGCAGGCACGAAGGAGGAGGCAATCAGTTCGGCAAGGTCCATTTCCGAAATGCCACGCCCCACAGCGATGGCCAGCACAGGGTAGCGTGGAACCTTGGGGTTAAGCATCGCTCGCATCGTGCGCCAGCCGCGGCCACGGCGACGTGGGTGCCTTAGTGACGAGCAGACTCCCGTCCAGCTGCGGTCACGAAGCCGCTCAGCGTGACGCCGGCACACCGCGTCGAGTCTGTTGTATTGGCCTCGAGGAGTTACGGAGTCGCCCTCTATCGGACGCGCCTCGATTGCGTGCTAGGCAGGATACCGCCGGCGCGCTCCCCATAGATTTTGCTGTCGACGCTCTACAAAAACACCCCGCGGAAGCCCTCCAGGGCATTTCTGTAAGTACTTTAGAAATGAACTGTGTTCTTCACTGTTAAAATAATCATTTTCGACGAACTGAAAGCACAAGATCGTCTACAGTCGCTGTCTCTCTGCAGAAAACCGAGCACCCGCTTCACGCTGTCACCGCGTTGGAGGCCCCTGAACCGGCTTCTTGCGTGAAAGGTAGTCACTCGCTGAGTGCAAACGATGTGAAATATCTCGTTAGAGTAGACTGCCTGTATAACCAAACGGAGCATAACAGAAAGAAGCCTCAAGCCAGCGATCGCACGGGTTTGCGACGACTGACGGTGCCTCTGCATGTATGATCGTCTGCATGTATGTTCGTACTGATGGTTTCGCTTTTGCTACGAGCACGTTTTGGGACCGCGCTGTGAACTTTAGGCTGCAAAATATGAGAATTTGTGAGTAAACAGACAACTACTGTTGCGCGGACGCTATCAGAGCAGTTCAAAAACAATTTCCTTACAGCTGCGGCTTCGGTGCGCATGGCAACTTTGTGATCTGCCGTCCCGACGATTCAGTGTTTTTTTGTTCTTTTTCGGTCTAAATTCGGGTACGTTTCAATGTCATTTGACAAGTTGTCTCGCACTGCGTATTGATCGGTCTTCTCAGCGGGCAAATGCCGCTGCTTCTGTTTCTTTATACAGCGCATTCGTTTCGTTTGGTGCTCACACAAAACGTGAGCAAATGCGACGCCTTTTTTTAATGCTCCTTAATTATCGTTCCGTTTGCATTCCAGTGAACTTGCCGCTCTCTGTCATTAACAAATTCATAGACAAAAGCTTCACCACTTCGAGATTGCTGGTGGAAGAAGGACCAGTCTACGAGACCGAGCATGTAGTAGCATGCGACGCCTAGGAAAAGAAAGAAAATACAGTAACGTTTGCCGGACTTGTTCTGCAAACGTTGGCTGTGAACTAGGACCCACATGAACTTGAAATAGTGGTGAATAAAACAGAAGGTATTGAAGCAACCAGCAGCCGCAAAACAGGATAGTAATTATTTGGCGTGTACCCCAGAAATTTTGGCAGCAGTGTCGTGTCTAACGCCAACAGGGAGGCGTCTTTCCCACGTAAATAAATGAGGCTCCAAGAAAATACATGGGGTTGGCCGATGGGCCGATCACGGAGGCAATGCAAAATTTATGTAGCTTATGAAGCAATGCATGCCTCATAAAATGGGAAGGTTGCCCGTCGGCGTCCCGCGTCGGCGGCGTCAACACGAGTGATGCAAAAAATACTCGTCACGTGATGGTGTCACCACATGACGTCATCATGACGTCACAGATCGCCAAAATACGTAGCGTGATTATGACGTCACATAATGTGACGTCACATGACGTCGTATTCACACGTCATGGTCGCTTTGCATTGCCTCCGTGATCGGTCACGGAGGCCGTGCAAAACCGCGTTAGGTGCAGAACGCTTTTGGAGGGGGGCGCGGGAGAATCAGTACATAGACTCACAAGAACAAGATGGCTTTCGCCTTCTAGTCATCTTTAACGAATGCATAAGGGACCCTGTGCGTTCTTTAATTTAACGTATCTGGGGTGGCGCTTTGATCGCCACAATGTGAAGACGCATCTCACCTGAGCTCTTCGATGTTTTTATGATAAATTGTGCAGCTTATCGCACAGTGAGCGGAAAACTGAGCAACGTCTCTGTGAACGTTTTTGGTGAGTGTACACTGCCTTTTCGAAGCATCAGCAGCCGTCTTTTTCTTGGCTACGACGAACGCTTGAACGGCGGACTGCTCCCTTAGGCTTAACAGCGCGAAGGCCCAACTCGAGTGCGGTCCCGGCGATGCCGGCTCGGTGAATCCAGAGCCGTATATAATATACGGCTCTGGGTGAATCCATCATCATGCCGCCGACGCCACCGCACCACTCGCATTCGAGTGAACCGAACGCTGGAGCTTCGTATTCGCCTAGCAGGAGAGAGGCCGGAAAATTGGACAGCAGCTCCTCCAGGATGCAGACAGCGCGTCGAGCGAAGCACGCCGAGGACAACGGAACGCCAAGCGAACGCCGAGTAGCAGCAGAAGATGCCGGACTACGCCCCTTGAGGGAGGTGACCAGGAAGACAGGGCCACCACTAAACGACCAAATGGATACCGAGGATACAAGCGACGATGGGGTGGGCGCCAGAGACGCGCGCGACGACGAAGGGAACGCAGAGTGGTCTCTGTTTACCAAGCGGAAACCGATCCGGAAAGTCAAGCCCGAGCAGCTTCGCCTCGAACGGGTAAGTCGACCTCATTTTGCTCTCTCGATCAGGCCACTTAATAAGGTACATGTGCATGATATACCTAAACAGGCTATAACGGCTGCACTAGAGATGACAGCTAAAAGTTGGGAGCTAGCAGAATTAGCGATCTTCCGTTACGAATCTGCAGCGAACTGCATAAAAGTTACAGTGAGGGATGAAGAACATGCTGAACGGCTTACAGCGCTGACACGATTGACTGAAAAAACGTGCGGCCGAGTTCGTACGTATGAAGTGCGCATCGAAAGAGTTCCGACACAGAGAGCAGGTAGCAGTCGGGGGGTTATCAAGGTGCGTCCCGACCAGACTATCGACTACATCATGGACCACTTGAGATGCGGAACGGCCACTATCCTTGGCGCGCGGCGACTTGGAAAGACGAACATGCTGCTGCTGACGTTTAATACGCCATCACCCCCAACGAGGCTTGTATTTGACTATGAGATCACAAGGGTGTACGAGTACAAACCGAAAATCATAGCCTGCTATAACTGCCACGGATTGGGACACATTGCCAAGTACTGCCCTTCAGAGGAAGTTTGTAAGCAGTGCGGCCGAAAACATCCTGAAAATGCGGAATGCGATGAAGAGCTGTTCTGTGTTGCCTGTCAGAAGCAGGGCCATATATCACTAAACTCAGCCTGTCCTAGTCGTGCACCGAAAGACTTTCAGAATCTCAGGCATAATGCAGAGGTACCGCAGAAGACAGTCAGCTGGTCTGAAAAAGCACAAGCGGGCATCCCCAAACAACCTGTGCTATTAGATGAACATGAGCAACAAATAAAAGAGTTAAAAAAGAAAATCAGCAGCTGAGAGCCATGCTACAGGAATTGCTCGAAAGGCTAACACCACAGCAGCGAGATATACCACCCCAAACGCCATCTCGGGAAGGTGAACAACCTTCACCGACAGCTAAAGCACAACGCGGCCGATCAAAAAGTCGCGTCGGGCGTTCTTCGAGTAAGAAAGTTACGGCGAATTCTAAAACGCCGCCTTACACCGGAGCTGCGCCGTCCCAGCAGAGTAAGACGCCCTCAGCGTCACAGCCTGTCACTGCTCAAGACTCGGCATATGCACAGACTATGTGCACAGATGTTGAGCATCCTAAGGCAAGAAAGGTACACTGAGACTCAGCGTTTAGAAAAGAATCTACGGGAAGAATTTCAGGCTGTAACTAATGCAATACAAACACAGATGCAAACACTTTTCATGGAAATCCACAAAGTTCTGCAGACTCGAGATGACGAACCTAAACGGCGTAAGCCGGCAGATTAAATATGGCTACACGACCTATAATCATTCAGTGGAACTGTCGCAGCTTCACGCAGAATGGTTCTACACTAAGACAGCAAATTAAGCAACTCAAACCTCTTGTCGTATTGCTACAGGAGACAAGAGGACCATGCAGAGTTCAAGGTTATCGAACCTTTCAAAAACCTACCATACTTCATCAGGGCAAAGGAAATCAGCAAGCGCAAGGCCAGGCCGCTGTTTTAGTTAGGCAACACTGCACTGCTACCGAACTCCAAATTCCACGCCTAAGTAACGAATTTAGAGAGGTAGTGGCAGTTAAGCTAAGTCCGCAAGGACATCGTCCAATGGTTGCAGTCTCCGCGTACTACAGGCCTTTAACGAGCAAAGATCGGAACGACTCTTTTGAATGGCTGCGTGAAGTAGAGGCACAGGCGGGAAGCCTTCCTATCTTAGTGGGCGGCGATTTCAACGCCAAACATCCAACCTGGGGCTACACCAAGGCTGATCCGAGAGGGCGCGTATTCCACGATGTAGTAGAAATGTCGACTTTGAATATATGCAACTCACTGGACACGCCAACTCGTATAGGGCTGCACGCGAAGCAGCAGGACACGACACCCGATTTGACGCTAGCCTCTGCCGGGCTCGTGCGGCAGTGGGAAGTTAAATCGACAACATGGGGAAGTGACCATCTACCCATTATCATTACACTCAATCGGAAAAAGGTTAGAGAGAAAAGAGAGGTACTTGTTTTTGACTGGGAAAAATTTCGAATGGCCACCGGAGATTGTTTTACAGATTTCGAAGGTTTCAGCGCTGCAGTCGCTGAGGCGCGTCCATACGCCAGGGAATATATCCCATGCAATGACACCGCGACGCACATGGATATGCATCTAGCAAATCTCTGGCGCAAGGCTAATCGCCTAACACAACAATACCGATATAAAGGAAAACGTCATCGGGACCTCATGCGTCTCAAGCGCCAATACCGACTGATAAAAGAATACCAAGAAATGCTTGAAGCCGACGCGTGGCACGACACGTGCGCAAAGTTGGGTCGAGAACCTGGTCTAAAAAGGCTATGGCAGATTCTCAGGAGCCTACTTGGAAAAAAGAAAGGCGCGCCTCCTCTCTCAGAACTCTTCCTACGGGAAGAGCCCACATCACTAGAGGACCGCGTCATTCATACTTTTTTCCCACATGCTGCTGAAACACCACCACTACAACTGCCATATATCAGGATAGCCGACCCTAGAGCGGAGCTTGACACACCCTTCACGCTAGGTGAGCTTGTAGCAGCTTTGGCCCAGAGCAAAAAGAAGTCCGCCCCTGGACACGATGGAGTGACATGGCAAGAACTTCGCAATCTCAGCGACGAAACACTAAAAAAACTTTTAACTATCATTAACGAATCCTGGGAATCCGGCCTTGTACCCGATTCACTTAAACTTTCGCTCATCTATCCTATACCGAAGCCAGGAAAAGACCATACAAAGCCAGCGAATCTGCGACCAATAGCTCTGACTTCTACAGTCTGCAAACTCATAGAGCGAATGCTGAACACACGGATACAGTACTACATCGAATACGAGAAACCCGGACTACACCCTGCGCAGGCAGGTTTTCGGCCGAACATGGGCACCCATGACTGCCTGTGGTTACTTCGCAGAGTAATCAACCGCAAATCTCGTAAACTGATGCCAGACTATATCCTTGCAGTAGATAGGCGCAAAGCATTCGACAACGTGAAACAAGAGGCTATACTACAAGAATTGGCAGCAAGGTATCCCAGCCAAGAAGCATATAATTGGATTCGCAGCTTTCTCCAATGTAGACCAATCAGGCTCCACGGCAAAGCACCGGGTTGGAGTCCGAGGACCTATTATCTGGATAGGGGTGTACCCCAGGGCTCCATCCTCGGTCCTTTGCTCTTTAATCTGGCCATGACGCGTGTGGCAAAAAGGCTTGAGCAAGAAACTTCGGCCCGTTTTACTATCTACGCGGATGACATCACAATATGGACAGAAGCGGCGGATTATCCCGACGAGCAGAGCATGCAAATTGAACTCCAAGCAGCTATGCTCACCCTCATCGATACATTAGGTACCCTCGGATTGGAGCTGTCGCCAGAAAAGACGGAATTGATTAGCGTGGACGGAAAGAAAGCGACCAATGCAAGCAAGCAGATCACACTACACATCGGCGAAAGCGACATTACATCTACCAACGGACAAATTAGGGTCCTCGGAGCACAGATTGCTAGTTGCAACAGTCCCCAGCAATGGATCCGAGCCTTAAGACGCACGTGGAGCCCGATGTTGCACATGGTCCGACGCATTTCCAATAAACACGGTGGAGCAAGACAGAAAACGTGCCAAACACTTGCCAAAGCAGTCGCTGTCGGAAGGATTCTTTATGGGGCACCTGTGTATGAGTTCTCCGATCGAGACCTCCGTGACCTCGAGAAGTTACACAGGGCGACCCTCCGTACGATAGCGGGACTCCCGAAGCACACGAGGAACGAGGAGCTGCTCAAGCTTGTGCCGATACCACCAATAAGGGACATAATCAATGAAGCACGAATTCGCATGCGATGTCGGCTTGATAACACACCACAAGGCAAACAAATCATGGCATGGGACAACAGAGTTCATGCGCCGTTGGGGCACGAGGACACGACCACAGCACCACCATGGGAAGCACCGCTGAGCACACGGAAACAACAACGCCCGATCGCTAGGCGCAACACAAAAACCAGGCAACTCTTCGAGAAAAGGCAGCGCCTCAGAAAACCTGAGAAAACCATCGACATCTACACTGACGCAACAATCATACACGAACAAGCTAGTATGGCCTGGGTCAGCACATCCGCATCCCGCTACAATGGCTATCACAGTTGCCAGCTTCCCGGTGGTGCACCCTTACATGCAGAGTTGTTGGCCATATGGGGAGCGGTCAACACTATTCCGATTGACGCAGGTAACACAGCAAGCGAGAGTCTTCGAAATAGCTTTCGTATACTGACCGATTCATACGAAGCGGTGGCTGAACTTACAGCAACAACGACTGAAGATGCGGTGGCCAACGATATTAGAAAAAAGTTAAAGAGATTACAGGATTGCGGAATCGATGCGGAAATTTTGTGGACACCGGGACACACTGGCACGGACGGGGGAAACGAAGCCGCTCATGCGGTCGCCGCGCAAGCGGGTGGGCTTGACTATTCATTGAGCACCCCACACCCCAGTTCGTCGCCAAACCTGGCGGACCTCAATCCCTACCTAGAAATGCTGCGCGCAGGCTCTCCTAGCAGAGCATTTATGCATTATATTCGCGTAAAATTGAAAACCGACAGTAAACGAAGGCTATTAGAAGCTACACCAGCACCTCTATTAAGCGACAAGGGCGGACTTACTCGCCAGCAAGAGATATTTCTGAATAAGGTTATGGCCAATGCAGCATACACACCACATGTACTTGACAAATGGATTAGGCCCAGACAAGCAATTGCAAACACTTCTCCCCGATGCCCACATTGTCAAGAATTATGCAGAGCAGATTTACACCACCTCATTTGGATTTGCTCAGCTTTCTCGCGAGGAAGAACACGCATCCAACACTTGCCACGCGACGACATAAGCGCTTTAGGAAGCGTCCTACAGTCGAATGATGAAGCACAAAAAGCACTTGCCAACTATGCTAGTATAAGTGGCCTGTTTCGAGTGGTGTAGAAGAGGTCGACGATCTCGCGCGAGAGCGACTCCATTGAACTTATACCGAAAACGGATTCGCACCAAGTCATGTTAATTTATTGTGCATATGCTGTTTACCGAACAATCCCTTCCCCACCTATTCCCAAACTGCGGCCGAGCGCCTTCCTCTCCTGCGAAATAAAGGTTCAATTCATTCATTTACGTATCTAAACAATGACTTGCGCATCTGCAGCCGATTTTGTGGACGCTGAGCACGGGGCCGACGATCAAGAGGTCGCATTCGAGGGTTCTGAGATGGCATCGCACGTGGTAAAAGGTAGCGCTTTTACCATCCTGTGGCAGATAAGCATCATTTGCCGGCGGGAAGCGCGCGCGAGCCATCGTCTCAGTGCGCGCTGTCTGCTACTCACCGAACATCGCAGGCCCGACGCAGTAACAAAAGTCTTCGTCGCGGAAGTGCTTGTTGCACACAAGACTCGTAGCGGATGGCTACTTGCCGGTTCTTAGCTTTACAACCCATGCATCACGCTGTTTCTTGTCCCGCGGTTACCAGTGCAGGCTGACATTGGGCTCCTTTGCGTAAGCGCGGCACTGCGGCACCGAGCGGTAGAGCCCCATGTTCGTCGCCTTCGGAGGCAGCCACTCTATTACAATGGTTTCAGTTGAGTAGAAAATGACAGAAGACTTCCGAATTTGAACAGACCGCAGCGCATGTGGGACTTGAAACTCGTTTTCAAAGCACGCGGCAGTGCGCCACAAGCAGCCGACGCGGCCGCTGAGACCACGTGATCCTGCCAAGCACGTCACGCCGACGGTGGCGCCGGCGTTTCCAGTGGTGGGCCTCGAGGCCAATAGCGTCCAGGGATTGGTGGCGGCGGGTGGCGGTGGAGCGCAGCGCCGTTTTTTGAGCGCGGCGGCGGACTGCACGAAGGTTTAGAAGCTTCACGTCCGCGCAGGGTGTCCCCGCAGGCACGACACAGCGGGTCGTAGCTCGCTCCGCGGACTCCGCTATACGCGAGAAGAAGTCATCAGAGGACTGAATACTCGCCCACAGCTCGCGGAAGAGGGGCCACAACGACATTGTACCTTCGCACAACACCACGGCTGGGATGACTTGGTGACAGCGTGATCGGGAACTGGTCCGAGCCGGCCGTGTCAGGTTCGCACTTCCACTCATAGGAACAACGTTCCGACACGAGGGCCAGGTCAATCACCACGGCGACCACACCTCTAAGGGCGAAGGTCGCTTCCCCAGAGTTCAGGACGAGTAGGCCCGTAGAGGCAATGACGCTCAGGTCCCGACCACGTACGGAAGTTCGGGGACATCCCCAGCTGACATGGTGAGCGTTAAAGTCACCCCAAAACACAAGGTCTCTGTGAAGGGCCGCGACTAGTGGTGGCAGAAATGCAAAACTGGCCGCGCTGACGGGGTGAACATACACACTCACTGCTGATATATCGACGCGGTCAACTCGCACCGTGGCGGCCACACACTCGACAGTTGAACAGCAGAACCGCTCTGTAGGCACGACCGCGTGCGCCAGCGACGCGCGGACGTATAGAGCGGCACGGGACTTTCCAGGTGGGTGCGAAATGTCGGTACAAGGGACACTGTTGCATTCGGCAAGCGCACACTGTGTGGGACTACTGTAGCCAATGTATCCGGGCAGCGACACCTCCTCAGCGCGAGCATACGTCTCCTGCACGGTGTAAGAAAAATAATTTAGGTGTGGACACTCTCCGCCCGCCGCGAAGGAGAGCGCGTCCAGATAATGTTCGCCTTTAATACATGCGCCGACCGCAGTTTCGTGGGGGGCGCTGCGACATGGGGGCTTAAGAAACCTATTGCGACGAGACGAACGCGCGTTTTTCTTCATTTTTTTTCACCTCATTGCATTTTTTCACGGTGAGTTTTCATACGGCCACGGTGTAAACGGCGCACCCGACGCACATAGCGTCCCTAACAGCGTTGCGTACGTAAAAGCGCGGCGTCTTGCTTAGAGCGCGTGAGCAGTCTTTCTGCTCGCTGACTTCTCACGTGCGCAGCGCCGTTACGGACGCTTCTATAATACATGCTACGGACGCGGTTGCGTGGGAGGCGCTGCGACATGGGGGCCGAGAGGAGGAAAGAGGCGAACATTATGTGGACGCGCCGTCGGGCGGAGTGTCCACTGTCCACACCTAAATTATTTTTCTTACACCGTGGTCTCCTGCAAGGCAAGGACATCGTAGTCGCGCAGGGGAAGGATCGCTGCGAGCTCTACTTGTCGGCGACGCAGTGAACGGCAGTTCCACTCAGTATGTGTGGCCTAGACTCGTGTCGATCACTCGCCATCATTTGTTAACGCAAGGTGGGTGGCCAGCGCTGCAGCACAGAGCGGGCGAACGGGGCAGCCGAGAGGAAGAAAGTCCATAGCGGCTGTCAGCGCTGCCGAGAGCACAGCGATCACAGAGTTCCTTTTGTCTGTGGCGGTTTGTGAGTTCTTTGCAGAGGGACGACCAGCGGCCGCCGCGTACGAAAAGTTCTCGCAAACGAAGGGGTGGGCACGGGACATGGTGGTAGAGCCGCGTGTTGCTGGGTCTCCTGTATTCCGTCCACGCGCGATAGCGAGCGCCTCACGGCGCGAGATTGGGAACGACGATTCGGCGCGCACTTCCAACAAGCGCCGCTCTTCCTGCCAACGAGGGCAGCGGGGCTTGGTAGCAGGGTGGGCTGCACCACAATAGAAGCACCTCGCCTTCTTCGCGGTGCACTCACCGAGGGAGTGCGGTCCGCCACAACGCACACATCGCCGCTCAGACGTGCACGTTACGTCCGTGTACCCATAGCGTCCGCAGAGTTCACACTGGGTTGGTCGTGGACGGTGAGCACGCACGGGGCGGCGCTGCTTGAAAAGTTCCACATCAGGGGGAGCCTTGTTGCCGGCGAAGCGCGCAATAACGTGGCGACCAGAGCGAGAGCACTGAAGGACAGGCAACCGTGACGCGATGTTGGCGCGGATCGAATCTTCGTCTAGCGCGGGGTGGACGTTATAGATGACACCGCTGCAGGTGTTCGTCGACGCCTGCTTCGCGCGCACAGCAATGCCACAGATGACAGCCACAGCGAGCAGTGGGTCGAGTGGAGTTCCGGCGGTGACGTCGACCGCGACGACGTTGCGGCCGAAATTTACGCGGACGCGACTAACGCCCTCCAGATGAGCCAAACAGGAGGAGATGGCTTCCTGTGTGGCTGTTCGGAAAGTTGCTCTCCTCACAGCCGGTCTGTAAAGCACCGTCTCCAGCTGGGTGCCGGGGCTTTGTGCCGTGGGGACCGGGGACGTGGGTCGCTGGCAGCGGGCTTCTCAGCACGCTAAGACCGACGCCCGGTGTTGACGGGAACGCTTGGTGCGCAAAGCTCTGTAGCACTCGAGGCCCCAGTGGGGGAGAGGGCGGGGAACTCTTCAGCCGTCAGCTGTCCCAGCACGCAACTGGCGCGAGGGAGTGGGGAGGAGGGCACGCCATTGAGGGGTTCCTTTCCCTCAAGGATGGGCAATGGCTCGCCTGAACTTGCTGTGCACGTGTGAGCGGGAGCTGGGTTCCCTGGAGTCAGCTGTGCTACCTCCGTGACGTCAGCAAAGGAGGAGAGGGGGCTGGTGGGCGCTCGTGTGGCTTCATTCAACGAAGCTGATGAGGCAGTGCTTTCTTCGCTCCCCCCTTCGATGGGAGGGGGAGGGTTCTTGTTTGACAAGGGGCACTGTCCCTCCTGGTTCTCCTCTGGAATGCGAATGCGGTCGTTACCCTCCTGTTCCACCGTGACTTGCTCGCTGGAATTTGCCTCGGCGTTAAAATGGCCGACTTGGGAGGGAAGACGAGCCAAGATGGTAGCAGCGTCTTTCTCGACTGTGGAGGGAACGGCGCCCGGGGGGTTGAAGGGGCCGGGGCTGGATGGCGGTTCTGGCGCCTGGTTTGTGGAGCCTGTAACAACAGTGGCGGGTCGTTTGTACCTGCGTGGCTGAGCAAGACTCTTGCGAACCTTGCGAGGACGGCGGCAAGGTGACAGCGGTTTTTTGGCGTCATCTTGCCGAAGGTTGTTTGCCTCCCGAAGAAGTTCAAACGTTCGAGAGCGCCTGGAACTGCCGCTTATGGTGAACCCGACAGGGAGCTTGGCGGAAAGTTGTCGTCCATCAAAAGGAGTGCCGGGGGACAGGGAGGGAATCGGCTGGCGGGGGGTAATAAAAAACATGATATAAAAGAAAAGGCCGATCGAAAAAACGTTAGACGGACCTACATCGTCCTACTTAAGCCCCAACGAGGGCTGGACGCGGGAGCGCAGAATAGATAACTAAATCAAATGATAGAGGAGGGGGTAGGGCAATCATAACTGTGGATGAAAAATAAAAAAAAATAAAGGGAGAAAATGAAAAACTGAGGAGCTAGAAAAACGCGTGCGACCGCGACCGTCCGAACGAAGCATGGCCATACGACCTAACTCAAGCCTTTTATCTAAACGAGGAGAGGGGGAGTGGAGAGGGAGAAAGGGGGTAGGGAGAGTGGAGAGGGGTGTGGAGAGGGTTTGCGCATGCGCAGTAAGGGTGGTCACGCCGCACACCTTTTGAGCTCCGCCATAAGATGCTTCGCATCTAAAAAACATTTCGTTCGGAATCGTCAACTGAGGTGTGTGAATACTACAGCAACGAAGAAAGTAGTTACAGAGGGTCTTCCAGAGAACGTCTGATAGGCAATGACACCAGTCAGGGCTGCGCTGAAACGCTACGTAGCGTTCCAACGCTGCCGTGTTCCAGCCGGCGTCCGCAGAGCATCTGCGTACGTTGGCTGCATGGCACACTGCGTCCGCAGAGCTGCTGCGGACGCCCAACTAAAGCTGCATGTTCGTCTATGTAGTCATATATAAGAGATGAAGCAGACTTCGGTCGGCGTAAAAGCGCGATCATTGAACAGGTTAACATATACTTAATCAAAATAATTAAAGAAACATACAAGACTTCGAAAAACACGAGACTCGGATAGGCAGACAGCAGGAAACGTTCGTTGAGAGCTTGTGCATAAAGATTGTCCACATACTTGAATGAAGAAGTGTCAATATGTGAGCGAGCTTTTTGTAGCGTTAGCTACACTGGCCTAGCCGAGCCAGTTTCGCGTGGATCCCTAAGAGCCGTGGTGCGCATGCGCGAGGATCAGTGACGTCACACAGCTAGCACACCGGAGCCGGCACCTCCTGCGCACTCCACCGCCGCCGCGCGCGACTCGCCGCCGCCGGTCTGCGCTTTCCAGAGGAGTGACGTCGTAGCCATGGCAGACGTACTGGCGCCGGCGCGCGCGCAGCTATTCGCCTTCGCTGTGCAGTCGCCGTCTGACACTGCGCTGGAGCCGCTTGATATCGCCTCGCCTCTGACTGGCGTTTGCCACTGTGGTATAGCCATGAAGAAGGAGAGCGCAAATGCTGCTCAACGGCGCAGAAGAGCGGAGAAGCTTAACTCATCGGATCCCGAAGTAGTTGCCATGCAAAATAAATATACATGTGCCAGATAATACGTATACCGTGTGGGTGTCATTGGAGCAGCAGTAAGCATGATAATCAAGCTAATCCTACACAATCAAGAAAGCTAAGAATAAATAGCTGAACCTTTGCTAACGCTACGTTATCCTGGCATAGCCGAGCTAAGCTACTGCACCATTTTTTTCACAAGAAAGCTGACCAGAAAATATTTTCTGACAACGCTCGATAGACGTTTCGTTTAACTTGACAGTCATGGGCCAAGCTGTTGCGATTACGTTGTGCAGTATTTACGGGGCCAAGCTGTTGGGTCAATCATGCGCCAAGATGTTGCGATTACTTTGTGCAGATAGTTGCGCAATATTTATTGTTGGAGTCGGCACTCTTTCACGACATATTGCATGCGGTCGTAAGTGTGCGCCCGACTCACGTGCATCATATCTCTAACTTGTGTTCTTGAGCCTCGCTGTTATTCGTAATGAGCCCGCATACCAACTACAACCAGTTTCGCCCAGGTTCCTAAACGATGAACGCGGTGAACGCCGGCCAAACTCTACGCCAGACAAGCGGCAGAAGATACGCCCCACGTGGCTGCCGCTTACGGGTGACGAACGACACTAAGTCGACAAGAGAGTGGCCGATCGACGTTATACTTTGACGGTCACTACACCGCCGCCTCTCGGGGCCACTGGAGCACACGGGGCAGCACACCTGGCCGTCGTCTACCGATCGATCTGTTTAATGACAGCCGCCGCTGGGCGACCATAAATATTGGAGCGAGCGTTTGCTGCCTTAGACTCTCCCCCGCCCCCCCCCCCCCCCCATTCCCTACACACGCACACTTTCAGCGACCGCTCGAAGGACGCTACTGTCGCGGCGTGTAGAAAAGGAAAGCACACAGCGCTCGACGACCGCACTGATTGAGGCCCCTTCCCCGCACACACACTCTGCGTGCGCTGCCGCGAAACGCGACGGTCAGTAAAAAAAGCCCCGTCCAGCTGCCATTTTCGTAAAGCGGGCGAAGGTCAGCGGAGACTAATTACAACATCTTAAGGGCGACATATTTTCTCTATTGTGTTACTGACTGCCTCAAAAATAATACTTCTTAATTTATTTATTTACAAATACCTCACAGGCTCCACGTAAGAATATTATGTGGGGGGACTAGACAATATTTTTTTCAACACAAAAACAAACAAAAAAATGCGAAAACCGGGTGCTATATAATGGCAAAACGTAAGAGGTGTGGTATAACATAGGTTGTAACATTGTGATAGTAAAATGCTTATGTTGTAATATGTGCTATTTGAACTTCGAAACACGCTGTTGTCATTGTTAATTAAAAAGAAAAACCAGTTCACCGCGAATTGTTTTCAACGCTGCGATTGCGCAGTGTTTGGTATATTGTACACCGTTATAATGCTCTGCACATATTTTTGTATCCCAGTGTCGTTGTATTTCACGTATTGGTACGAATAATTAAATGTACTTGCTCTTATTATTATGTATTGATTGAATGAGCCTCTCCCTCACCTTGCGAGATTTTCCTTCCGACTTAAATCGGATATAACTGCGTGATGTCAAATTCTCAACAAAAGCTGAATAATTGACGAGGTAAGCTAAACATTTTCCCCATTAGCGTGAATTCAATTCTGTTCAGTAGAACCAAGAGTGTCTCGAAATGTAGCAAACGTAAATAGCTGTCAACAGTACTACGTTATTAGCGTACTGCATTTGTAGACAACTTACATCATTTAAGGATTTAACCGGACCCACGGTCGGGACTTCAGAATAAGAAAGCTGAATAACTGGCAAAGTCAGCTAAATCTTTTCATCCGTATTTTACTATACTAAATTTTCGTGTGAAAGGCGTCAAAACTAATAAGGCGGCAACAGGGACTTGTAGTGCGCTGCCAGTGAACACGGACGAGAAAAAAGAAACGAGGAAAACAACACAGGGTTTCCTCGTTTCTTTTTTCTCGTCCGTGTCCACTGGCCGCTTGTAGCGCACTACAAGCATCAAAACTTAGCTTGGCTATTACGAAGGCATTACATTATTTTTCTTAGATATCTTGACTCGGCTTGACATTCATCACTTCATTGCAAACTGTGATATTTCTTAGACTACTTCACCCTACTTGGTTTTGGCCATGTTGGCCTATAGACTAAACGGCGATTTCGTGGGGAACAGTACAGTTGAGAGAGACTACCGATGTTTAACTAAATGCACTGTCTGGAACAGCGAATTCGGCGGTCTTGTTTTCATCAGTTACTGTAAGCACATAGACCTTCACTGCCCCTTCTTTCTTACCCTCGGAATAAATAAGAAAAAAAAATTAAATCAAACACGAACGTTGCGGGAATGTCCGAAAATTTGCATATACAAATGAGCGACGCTCTATGTAAATAAATATCTGGGCGCTGTTTATATCAACTCACGACGTTTCCGCGTCGTAAGCTGTGCTTTTTACGGAACTACTTATGGACGGCACGGTCGTCTTCATAGTCTTAGCTTCGTAGATTATAAAGTCGCCAACATTAGTACAGCTGTGCGCCGTCCGTAGATAGTAGGCGGAAATATAAGCTGGCGATCTGCCATCAGAATGCTGTCGTGCTCGCTTACAACGTCTAGTGGGCGCTGATAAACGGTGAACGTTTTTCATAAATCATGTCATATTGTTTACGAGAACTGCTACTATGAACCATGGAATCGAACCGGGGGACTGTGTGACAGAGAGCTGGCGGGGCACGTTATAAATAGCCGCGCAATGTGCGTCACTAGACGGAGTAGAAACGCACGTACCAGTATGCGTTCGAGATTCAAATTATCTCTCGAATTCGGCTCGCGTGGCTGGACAAGTCGTAAAAATGCACCAGCCTTAATTTGCTGCAGTTATTATGGAGAGCAACTCGACAGACTATACGTTCATTTCTTTCTTCAAAGTATCGTCGGAAAATCTTCACGGTTGTGTTTTTTTTTTCTTTCTTTTTTTTTCAGAAGGAACGATAACAGCAGACGTACAGTCGGCGTCAGAAGTTTAAAGACTTCTAGGTCTGATAAAAGTTTGAATGTCCCAGCAATTTGTGCCTCTGTTCGATCGAACTGCACAATACATGTTGTTAGAGCATTTTAGAACCAGCCGGAAATCTAAATTCAAGGCAGCCTGCCGAAGCAGCGGGAATATTAAGCTTTTTCTTGTGTCTCGTGGTCCCTAAGCGTTTGACGCTGACTGCACGTCTCGACATAAGCCTATAAGCGGTGATTTTAACGTCAACTGACGCTCTCACATGAAGATAGTGTTCTATTGGTTGAAACTATATAAGAGAGGATTAGCGCGTTCGTACGCTTTAAAACTTTTTTTACACTCTTAAGGGTGTTCAGTTCTCCTGTGGCTAACACCACCACCTTTACGGCTATAAAAAAATTATTACACAAGATAGCGCGTTCTGACTTCGTGCACGACAAGAAAAAGGCGTCCTTAAAAACTTCGTAATGGCTCTGACCCCCTGGCATGCGCAGAAATAAGCAGACGCGATAATTTGGCAGCGACGGCTATTAAAATTCATTTATTTGACTTTTAGTTTAGTTTGTTTCAGCTGTATCTTTTTTTTTACGTGTAATGAAGAGACGACGAAAACGATTCGATCTGACTCATTAAACGTGAATGTGTTAGCCATGGGACGAACAAACACCCTTTTTACACCACTAAAGGTGTTTCGATTTTTTTAGCGTGATAAGCTGCGCTGAGGTTCAGCTTTAGATTAATATCGATGTCTGCTCCTGCGATTAGGTTGCCTACGCCCGCGCAGTCACTCAACAATTTTCTCACCGCAAAATACCCGCTTAAAAGCCAGGTCGGCGCTTCGCGCCAGAACGAATTTGGTGATAATTCCTATAACGTAAGAGCGTAAGCTAAACATTACCAGGAGCGAAATCAGACATGTCCACGTGTGGGTGTGGAGAAAGCGAAAGAGAAAAAAAAAATCCCCACCCAAGCTGAAACGTGCGGCCTCGGTGTTTATCGAGATTTAGGTGCACGTTAAAGAACCCCAGGTGGCCGAAATTTCCGGAGCCCTCCACTACGGCGTCTCTCATAATCACATCGTGGTTTTGGGACGTTAAACCTCAGACATTGTTATTATCGGTGTTTATCGAGAGCTCGGAACTATCGAAGTGTCTTCTGTTGTAACTTTTGATTTCTCTCTCACCACATTTAAGAGATGCGTGCTTCAGACCTTGCGTTTGGTGACGTTATAGCTTAAAGTATATTGAGATCACCTAAAGGAGTTTATGGGTAGCGATTCATTCTGCGGCGGGTATCGTCCCTAGTTATGTATGCTGACAAAACCTGAAGATAAACAAGTGCAAGCGTGGAGACGCTTCGAGGTAGCGTATGCGAGCATTGCTTCTTTATTATATTTTCTGCGCACTCACGGACCTCAACATTTTTCCACCTTCCTAGCCCCATACGCCTTCGCTGTAAAACACACACGCGCACACATACACACACACACATGCGCACGCACACCCACACCAAGAGAGAGGTAGTGTGGAAGGGTGGCAATTCGGACGTGCATGGCTGTCGGGCGGTTCAATTCACGTCAACCGCGTCGTGCCGCAGTAGTCCGTATATGTGCCGATGTCACGCATGCAATGAGCGATTTCGCCATCATTGCAGCACAATTTCCGGTCAAACGGCCCCGCTCGCGGGTCCGCGACGACGATGAGTTGACGACGCCCTTTACCCGTGGCTGTTCCGCCGGGTGTTAAACACGCAGGTACGGGCCAAGGGCGTGTGCCCCGCGTTTCGCGCGTGCTTGAATCACCTCGAGCAACAAAGCGGACCGTCACTTTTAACGCTCGTTTAACCGCAAAAGCGCGCTTTACTCTCCCCGGGAAATGCTCCCGGCACGCGAAGCGCAGGAAGCATTATAAGGTCGCACGTACCCGAACAGCTCAGGCCGCCATTACAATTGCATATTAAAGGCACATTGCGAAAACGGGTCGTAATTATATGATCGCCGGTATGGGAAGGTTTAGCTAGTTTGATTTTCACGACGCGCAGACATAAATGCTAATAGTAAAACCTCGGTTTTTCCTTGCCTCATGGCCGCTCCCATCCCCTCTTTTTCTTGGGAAAATGGCAAACCTACGCCTCTGTTGTTGCAGATAATACAAAGCTCATATTTGTCATGACGAGAAAACAAACAACTTCTAGGCCGTTGTTTGGCCCGTTACGCGGCCGCTTTTAACAGTTGACGACAGGCGTAGGCAGACAATTTCGCGATTTAAGACTCTGTATAAAGAAGCCTTTAAGTTCTAGCAACAACTGATATACATAGAGTAGGCCAATCATAAATAAAATGAGAGAAATGTGATTTTAAGATTTCACTGTAGGGTTCTGCAAAATTCGACGAGAACGTGTAGATAGCAACCGCCTTGCAAATTTTTCTATAAAGATAAAACAAAGCTTCTTGCGATGCGTATTAAACACTGGGGTGAGAAGTTAGACCTACTGGAGGAAAATCTGCGGAAAACGTGCACTTATGAATATGTGGTAGCATTACGGGATGAAATCCGTGGCAGTATTACGCGACCATGGGGAAAATAAAGAAATAACCGGGGCTATTGCCCAACAAGACTGAAGCTAAACCAGCCGAGAGCCAGCTACGTCAGGGCGTTTTGTGCCATGAATGAGCCGTAGAAAACAAAGAAGCTACCTCTTTAAAATATACCAGGGACCAAGAATTCTCGGCGAGTACGCCGAGTGTAGAATTTAGTTTGTTTTTACTTTATTGAAGAGGGGAGAGGCGAGCGAAGGAAACCGCGTCACAGAAAGTTCGCTGCTTGTATAGCGTGCATGGCTGCTCACGGTTCTTCCGTGCCCCATAGGAATACCATCTAAGAAAGGAAAGGTTTTTACAAACAAGTGGTACAAGCGTAAATGGTGCATACGAACGAAACGACTTCCACGAGGAAATCAAGAGATTTTAATGATGCAAGAAAACGAAGTCAGAGGAGCTTCACGGAGAGCAACGGAACGGATATACATCTCAAGCACTGATTAGCACAGATACGGCTATATTGCCCGAGAGGCAAGGTTGAGATTTATTTATTTATTTATTTATTTATTTATTTATTTATTTAGTCCATTCAACGTATCGATATATCCGTGAGTTTATGGGAGATGCCGCAGGGAAGGGTACCGTATTAATTTCTACAATCTCGAGTACCTTAAGGTTGGTGCACCTAAAATTCAATATACGAGCGCTTGCTTTAGCTTTCCTACAGTACCGTAATTCGGCCACCGAAACCAGGACTATATCCGCCTCGGTGGTACAGTGGTTACAGTGCTCGGCTGCTGACGCGAAAGTTGCGGGTTCGATCCCAGCCGCGGCGGTCGCATTTCGATGGAGGCGAAATGCCAGAGGCCCGCGTATACTGTGGGATGTCAGCGTTCGTAAAACACCAGATGGTCGAAAATTTCCGGCGCCCTCCACTACGGCGTCCCTGATAATCATATCGTGGTATCGGCGCGTAAAAGCCCGAATATTATTATGGAATCGAATCGTCTTCCTCGGCAGACGGTCGCACATCCTTGCAACTGGGGCCCGTTTCTGCCGTTAAACGCGAGAATCCTGCGGATACGCAGAAAGCCCAGAAACAAACCACAGCACCCTCACAGTCCTGTTCCCAGCACGTACTGCAGTAGTCTACGTCGTCGTCCGTTGAACTTGGCCCCGTTCTGGCGTCGGGCGGCTTCGCACGCGAAGCCGCCGAGCGGCAGCTGGTTTGCCTATGGGCGTGCCGCACAAGCGAAAGCGCGGGGGGAGAGGCGCTAATAACGGTCCAGCAAAATGCGACGCGTTCAGTCGTATATACCGTTTTACTTTCGCTCATTGAGTAAACGTGATCTCTCTCGGAAATTGCTAAACGCACGTAGCGACGTGACCCGGATGTAATGACGGGCTCCTCTTATCTGGAAGACGGAGCTTTCGGCTGTATATTGCGACTACTTTATTATAGCTGCCGCCCTCCATAAATATGAATGATCGGGTTATACAAGGACGAAAATCTGAGAGACACGAGGCTCGAAGGCCGCCAGCCCGCCCCTGTTTGACGTCAAGCAATCACAGCGCATTATCGGCATTCAAAGGCGACGGCTGTCTTTACTTTAAAATGTATTGGTGTGCGTGCCTGTGCGTGTGTGCGCGCACACCTACACTGCGTAAGTACGGTGTTTTAAACGCGTCTTAAAGCTAACACTAAAGTACCACGCTTATACCTGGCTATTCCGAAATACGATCCCGTTAACTTGCAATTAGGTTACGAGTACATGCGCGAGGGACTGTAAGATATTGCCGAAATTTGGTTTGCCGCGCTTCGGATATTAAATTAAGGAGAACATTTTTAGACTCCCGATTAGAAAGCTCGTCGTTTCCGATCGTACCTTCGGGGAAAGGCTGTAGGATAGATTTTTTTAGTTAGCGTTTTTTTTAAACGGAGTTTTCGTTGCTTTCCTTACCGTAATTTTTAAAATGAAACGTTTCTACTTCTACTATTTCCTCTATACAAGCATCTCACATCGCACGTGTCCTGCAGATAATGCGGCGTAGACAGCTCCCCCTATGCGTCCCCCTGATTTGTGATTTGCATCTTGTAACGGGGTTGGGCATAAATGTAAAATTTGCTTTACTGTTAATAAAGTTGTGATTTCATGACGACATGAGTCATACATAAAAAAAGGTTGCACGATGCTTTAGATCAAAGTTAGCAATTACGCGCATATCACTGTTATGAGTGAAGCGTTTAATTAACCGAATTACTGATACATTCCTTCACGCAGATTCCAACGTGTGCCTCGCATGCGCAACACTTTTTTTGCTAAATTAGTACTTCTTGATAAAATTAGCTTCGTTAGGCGGACGCTTCGTCCAATCTCTGTCTTCTACCCCTGTTTCGATAGGTGCAGGCAACACTCCTCAATTTAAAACGCCACACGTTACCAGAAATAACAGAAATAACAGTCACGCCAAGAGCCGTTCTTGACTGGAACAGTTTACTTAAAAATTTCCTTAACTCGGTAAAGCTGATTCGAGCTCATATCTATAGCAATGTCGCTATCGGTTGCTTGTCTTTGAAGCTCTCTCTTTTTCTTTCGTCTTGATTTGTCGTATTTTGTTATTTGTTTCCCGCCTGAGTATATCCGACTAGCTGTTTCTGTGTTTTTCTTTCTCCCTTTTTCTTTTATTATTTTTTGCGCCTGTAGGATTGAATAAACAACTGAAAAGTTGCAGCTGACCCAACACGCCCTGTTGAAATTTACATACAGCGAAGCTCCTTGTTGTCTTCGCCTTGCACCCGGCGCTCAGATGCGCACGGCGCGACGTGTCTTAAGCCCGCCTAACTCACTCTCTGTGGCAGGGCACGATGTCCACAATGTCGACGATAATTTCTGACCGAACTAGTCTCAGAGGCCATCCCTACAGCTATTCTGTAACCGGATGTGAAATGTAGATCGGAAGGAAGTTAAGTGCAGATTGGCAGTGGATACCAGAAGCGAACGTAATACCACGTTCAAGTGAGGGACTGTGCCGTACGGATGTACTCGAAGCGCGTAATAGAAGTAAGTTACGCACCGCTGTCACCATGGCTAGCGAGGCTACAGGCCGGCGGCAGTGCGATCTATTCGCCAAGACAGCAGCGCCATGGTAACGAAAACCAGAAGGGGTTTGAAGAATGAAAGCTTCTCTTTAAAATTAAGAGACCTAGGCGTGCGAGTCACTGACCGAGCAGGGACAGGACGAGCGCGCACAACTCGAACTGGTTCCACTTGACGGCGAAGAAGGCGGTGCCCGTGGCGGCGGCGCGCAGCAGAAGCTCACCGGCGTGTCCCACCAGGAAGACGAGGTGTGCGTGACCCAGCGCCGCCCGCTGCCGGCCGTTCCACTCGTAGCGCTCCGACGCCAGCAGCATGCCATTCAGCAGGGCCAGCACAGCGGACGCCACCGCCAGCCTGCGCCCACGGGAACCCGACAGTACGGCAACAGTACAGCAGGCGGAGCCGATTGATTGATTGATTGATTGATTGATTGATTGATTGATTGATTGATTGATTGATTGATTGATTGATTGATTGATTGATTGATTGATTGATTGATTGATTGATTGATTGATTGATTGATTGATTGAATTCTCTGCCTACTTGCAAGCTTTGAATGTCCAGAATGTAGCAGACGTGCCCTTGTAATGTAGAAGAAACTTGCTTCTATAGTTTCGATTTCGGTATATGACCGAAATACGGTGTCTAACTTACTCCTTGCTGGCGGCCACGTCGTAGAGAAAGCCTCGAAACCTGCCGGCCGGCCTGGCCACCAGGCTGACGGGCCTCTGGGCGAGCAGGCGGCGGAGTGACCGGGCGTACCGACGCTGACCCTCGCTCGCCGTAGGCTCCGAATAGTCCTCCTCCAACTGCGCGCATGCGCACTGCGAGGAAAGACGTTAAGTGGGGGACTGCGCCGAGCGATACGGTACTGAAATACGCGCGTATGTACAAACTGTAGTTCGGCTAAAACACTAGCCTGTCGCTTCTTGGCGTAGAAGTTGTCGATGACGACGCCGACGAACAGGTTGAACACGAGGAAAGCGCCAATGACGAGGAAGATGGCGAAGTAGATGAGGGACCATGGATTTGCCTCCCTCCTGGGCTGCAGGTCGACGCCCTCGATGTCCAACACATTCTCGATCACTTCGATCCAACCCTCGAAGGTCGCCACCTGCGCAGATCGACGATCGGCACTTGATGTCGAATCACTCTCCACTTGGCGAACCACTGGAGTGAAACTAGCACTACAGGCATACAAAAACGACAAGAACCACTACTAACGTTTTCCTCTCGACTTTTCGCAAATTATTATTGCTGTCACTGAGGTATCGGTAAAGCAGGCCTCTAAGAGACGCCTAGCGCTAGCAGGAAACCCACCTTCGACGAGAAAGCTAAATGTTGGCTACCGGTCATTTCACGTGGCAAAGGGTACTCCACCTCAGTGGCTACATCGTGCCCCGTCGTAGAGCTCGTGGCCGTTAATTTGGGCCGCTGTGAGTCAGCAAATGCTTCCGACACTTCCCAAGTTCAGCCTTTGGTTCATCTACATCAGGCCGCTGTGCATTTTTACCGATACAAGACTAACCGGGCGTCAGCAGAAGCCGTCAAAATTATTGACTTGACAGGCAGGAGCCGCTGAAGCCTCAAGGATACGTACGTCGCCATCCGCACTTCTCTTTGCCGGGGTAATTAACCTCATCTAGCTCTAAGAGTTGCCTTTTTGGTGTGAGATAATAGTAATTTAACTAATACAGGCT